>NW_020620159.1:1209757-1249400 GCF_003573695.1 Papaver somniferum
ATTTTATAGGCACCAAACCTAAAATAACCCTTATTATAAATATTGTCTACTTATATAACTCTCTTTGTCCCCCAAGGGTTTGTGTAATCTCTTTTTCGACTATTTTGTTCATAACTTCTTCATACGAAGTGGGAATGACCTCATTCTCTTTCTGTTACCTCTGTCTTTCAGTTCCCCACAGTATACAGGAAAATTTTTAGGATTTGGACGCTTAGGAATTGGTGTTTCATCCTTATTTTCAATGTAAAGGATGACTTCCCTCTTTATGTTTGGAATCAACATACGTAGAAATGCAATTTGGATAACATGTAGAGCCTTTAAATGTATTATTTTTTACCGCAATCATTTTTTAGAAAATTTTATAATAAAAATGAGTTTATCTAGTTTATAGTTTGGTTTTAAAAAAAAAGGATTTCGACTTCTAACGAAGTCACAGGACTTCCTTGAGTCAATGCATCCAAAATCCAAGCTTTTTTCGACTCTCAAGCCTCTAGACATGAAATTTATGCAGGAAATATTTTTTCTGAAAATTTTCTATCAAAGGGGAGTCTTTCTGTTTCCTGATTTGGTCTTGATCATGGATTTCCGACATCTAACGAAGCCTGCGGATTTCCTTGAGTCATTTGTGTTTATGGTATTTTATTCAAATTTTTCAATGATTATCTAGCTTAAAGAAGATCCCATAATCGTTGAGAAGTTATTAACGGTTGCAAACCTTATCTCCTTCTTTCCGTGTTTTATTATAGGTAATCTATGACCTTTTTAAAAGATTGTAAGTTTATTATTAGAAGGGATATTTTGAGTTTGGTGCCTATAAAATAGTACACTTTCGCGTTTGGTGCCTAACTTTGTCAATATCTGAGTTTGGTGCCAAGTCAACAAATTGGCGTTGATTGACCGTGTTGACTATCCAATTTAGAGTTAAAAATGTGAAATGTCTAATAAAATTCTAACCTCCGTTTTATTCACTAAGTGCGCCCTATCTTCTACATACTCCATGTTTGAGAAATGAGAGTTGTTGATTTTCATTCACGAGGTTTTAGGTTCCACTCTTAATACCATTGCTATCTTCTTTCATTGCTAATCTCAAATCATACACTGAGCTACTGTTATTTTCTCATATGACCACCTGTTTACACAAAATTAAATCCAAAGTAT
Source organism: Papaver somniferum (assembly GCF_003573695.1). Taxonomy (NCBI): domain Eukaryota; kingdom Viridiplantae; phylum Streptophyta; class Magnoliopsida; order Ranunculales; family Papaveraceae; genus Papaver; species Papaver somniferum. Next base: position 1,210,916 of record NW_020620159.1, read on the forward strand.
AAGCATAGCTCCCTTCATTGTTTACCGGTAAATCATCCAAAATCCATCTCTCATGTAAACCCCAATAATCGTTTCCTTAAACCTTCAAACTAACCATTATTGTATTGAACAAATGAATCCATGTAAATGACCCTATTCATTTTTAAAATTAATCATTATTGTATTAATTTAATTTTTTTCCATTTTATGTAAATCCATAGTTATCATGGCAGTCAGATAAGTCAGCCTTATTTCTCCGGAACGCTCGTAACGTGTTTGGAAAATGATCTAGAGAGATTTATTACAAAAGTTGATTGGGACCCACACCAAACTCAAATTCCGACAAAGTTAGGTACCAAAGGCAAAGGTGTGCCATTTTATAGGCACCAAACCTAAAATAACCCTTATTATAAATATTGTCTACTTATATAACTCTCTTTGTCCCCCAAGGGTTTGTGTAATCTCTTTTTCGACTATTTTGTTCATAACTTCTTCATACGAAGTGGGAATGACCTCATTCTATTTCTGTTACCTCTGTCTTTCAGTTCCCCACAGTATACAGGAAATTTTTTAGGATTTGGACGCTTAGGAATTGGTGTTTCATCCTTATTTTCAATGTAAAGGATGACTTCCCTCTTTATGTTTGGAATCAACATACGTAGAAATGCAATTTGGATAACATGTAGAGCCTTTAAATGTATTATTTTTTACCGCAATCATTTTTTAGAAAATTTTATAATAAAAATGAGTTTATCTAGTTTATAGTTTGGTTTTAAAAAAAGGATTTCGACTTCTAACGAAGTCACAGGACTTCCTTGAGTCAATGCATCCAAAATGCAAGCTTTTTTCGACTCTCAAGCCTCTAGACATGTAATTTATGCAGGAAATATTTTTTCTGAAAATTTTATATCAAAGGGGAGTCTTTCTGTTTCCTGATTTGGTCTTGATCATAGAGTTCCGACATCCAACGAAGCCTGCGGATTTCCTTGAGTCATTTGTGTTTATGGTATTTTATTCAAATTTTTCAATGATTATCTAGCTTAAAGAAGATCCCATAATCGTTGAGAAGTTATTAACGGTTGCAAACCTTATCTCCTTCTTTCCGTGTTTTATTATAGGTAATCTATGACCTTTTTAAAAGATTGTAAGTTTATTATTAGAAGGGATATTTTGAGTTTGGTGCCTATAAAATGGTACACTTTCGCGTTTGGTGCCTAACTTTGTCAATATCTGAGTTTGGTGCCAAGTCAACAAATTGGCGTTGATTGACCGTGTTGACCATCCAATTTAGAGTTAAAAATGTGAAATGTCTAATAAAATTCTAACCTCCGTTTTATTCACTAAGTGCGCCCTATCTTCTACATACTCCATGTTTGAGAAATGAGAGTTGTTGATTTTCATTCACGATGTTTTAGGTTCCACTCTTAATACCATTACTATCTTATTTCATTGCTAATCTCAAATCATACACTGAGCTACTGTTATTTTCTCATATGACCACCTGTTTACACAAAATTAAATCCAAAGTATAAGCATAGCTCCCTTCATTGTTTACCGGTAAATCATCCAAAATCTATCTCTCATGTAAACCCCAATAATCGTTTCCTTAAACCTTCAAACTAACCATTATTGTATTGAACAAATGAATCCATGTAAATGACCCTATTCATTTTTCAAATTAATCATTATTGTATTAATTAAATTTGTTTCCATTTTATGTAAATCCATAGTTATCATGGCAGTCATATAAGTCAGCCTTATTTCTCCGGAACGCTCGTAACCTGTTTGGAAAATGGCCTAGAGAGATTTATTACAAAAGTTGATTGGGACCCACACCAAACTCAAATTCCGACAAAGTTAGGTACCAAAGGCAAAGGTGTGCCATTTTATAGGCACCAAACCTAAAATAACCCTTATTATAAATATTGTCTACTTATATAACTCTCTTTGTCCCCCAAGGGTTTGTGTAATCTCTTTTTCGACTATTTTGTTCATAACTTCTTCATACGAAGTGGGAATGGCCTCATTCTCTTTCTGTTACCTCTGTCTTTCAGTTCCCCACAGTATACAGGAAAATTTTTAGGATTTGGGCGCTTAGGAATTGGTGTTTCATCCTTATTTTCAATGTAAAGGATGACTTCCCTCTTTATGTTTGGAATCAACATACGTAGAAACGCAATTTGGATAACACGTAGAGCCTTTAAATGTATTATTTTTTACCGCAATCATTTTTTAGAAAATTTTATAATAAAAATGAGTTTATCTAGTTTATAGTTTGGTTTTAAAAAAAGGATTTCGACTTCTAACGAAGTCACAGGACTTCCTTGAGTCAATGCATCCAAAATGCAAGCTTTTTTCGACTCTCAAGCCTCTAGACATGTAATTTATGCAGGAGATATTTTTTCTGAAAATTTTCTATCAAAGGGGAGTCTTTCTGTTTCCTGATTTAGTCTTGATCATAGAGTTCCGACATCTAACGAAGCCTGCGGATTTCCTTGAGTCATTTGTGTTTATGGTATTTTATTCAAATTTTTCAATGATTATCTAGCTTAAAGAAGATCCCAGAATCGTTGAGAAGTTATTAACGGTTGCAAACCTTATCTCCTTCTTTCCGTGTTTTATTATAGGTAATCTATGACCTTTTTAAAAGATTGTAAGTTTATTATTAGAAGGGATATTTTGAGTTTGGTGCCTATAAAATGGTACACTTTCGCGTTTGGTGCCTAACTTTGTCAATATCTGAGTTTGGTGCCAAGTCAACAAATTGGCGTTGATTGACCGTGTTGACCATCCAATTTAGAGTTAAAAATGTGAAATGTCTAATAAAATTCTAACCTCCGTTTTATTCACTAAGTGCGCCCTATCTTCTACATACTCCATGTTTGAGAAATGAGAGTTGTTGATTTTCATTCACGATGTTTTAGGTTCCACTCTTAATACCATTACTATGTTCTTTCATTGCTAATCTCAAATCATACACTGAGCTACTGTTATTTTCTCATATGACCACCTGTTTACACAAAATTAAATCCAAAGTATAAGCATAGCTCCCTTCATTGTTTACCGGTAAATCATCCAAAATCTATCTCTCATGTAAACCCCAATAATCGTTTCCTTAAACCTTCAAACTAACCATTATTGTATTGAACAAATGAATCCATGTAAATGACCCTATTCATTTTTCAAATTAATCATTATTGTATTAATTAAATTTGTTTCCATTTTATGTAAATCCATAGTTATCATGGCAGTCAGATAAGTCAGCCTTATTTCTCCGGAACGCTCGTAACGTGTTTGGAAAATGATCTAGAGAGATTTATTACAAAAGTTGATTGGGACCCACACCAAACTCAAATTCCGACAAAGTTAGGTACCAAAGGCAAAGGTGTGCCATTTTATAGGCACCAAACTTAAAATAACCCTTATTATAAATATTGTCTACTTATATAACTCTCTTTGTCCCCCAAGGGTTTCTGTAATCTCTTTTTCGACTATTTTGTTCATAACTTCTTCATACGAAGTGGGAATGACCTCATTCTCTTTCTGTTACCTCTGTCTTTCAGTTCCCACAGTATACAGGAAAATTTTTAGGATTTGGACGCTTAGGAATTGGTGTTTCATCCTTATTTTCAATGTAAAGGATGACTTCCCTCTTTATGTTTGGAATCAACATACGTAGAAATGCAATTTGGATAACACGTAGAGCCTTTAAATGTATTATTTTTTACCGCAATCATTTTTTAGAAAATTTTATAATAAAAATGAGTTTATCTTGTTTATAGTTTGGTTTTAAAAAAAGGATTTCGACTTCTAACGAAGTCACAGGACTTCCTTGAGTCAATGCATCCAAAATGCAAGCTTTTTTCGACTCTCAAGCCTCTAAACATGTAATTTATGCAGGAAATATTTTTTCTGAAAATTTTCTATCAAAGGGGAGTCTTTCTGTTTCCTGATTTGGTCTTGATCATAGAGTTCCGACATCTAACGAAGCCTGCGGATTTCCTTGAGTCATTTGTGTTTATGGTATTTTATTCAAATTTTTCAATGATTATCTAGCTTAAAGAAGATCCCATAATCGTTGAGAAGTTATTAACGGTTGCAAACCTTATCTCCTTCTTTCCGTGTTTTATTACAGGTAATCTATGACCTTTTTAAAAGATTGTAAGTTTATTATTAGAAGGGATATTTTGAGTTTGGTGCCTATAAAATGGTACACTTTCGCGTTTGGTGCCTAACTTTGTCAATATCTGAGTTTGGTGCCAAGTCAACAAATTGGCGTTGATTGACCGTGTTGACCATCCAATTTAGAGTTAAAAATGTGAAATGTCTAATAAAATTCTAACCTCCGTTTTATTCACTAAGTGCGCCCTATCTTCTACATACTCCATGTTTGAGAAATGAGAGTTGTTGATTTTCATTCACGAGGTTTTAGGTTCCACTCTTAATACCATTGCCATCTTCTTTCATTGCTAATCTCAAATCATACACTGAGCTACTGTTATTTTCTCATATGACCACCTGTTTACACAAAATTAAATCCAAAGTATAAGCATAGCTCCCTTCATTGTTTACCGGTAAATCATCCAAAATCTATCTCTCATGTAATGCCCAATAATCGTTTCCTTAAACCTTCAAACTAACCATTATTGTATTGAACAAATGAATCCATGTAAATGACCCTATTCATTTTTAAAATTAATCATTATTGTATTAATTAAATTTGTTTCCATTTTATGTAAATCCATAGTTATCATGGCAGTTAGATAAGTCAGCCTTATTTCTCCGGAACGCTCGTAACGTGTTTGGAAAATGATCTAGGGAGATTTATTACAAAAGTTTATTGGGACCCACACCAAACTCAAATTCCGACAAAGTTAGGTACCAAAGGCAAAGGTGTGCCATTTTATAGGCACCAAACCTAAAATAACCCTTATTATAAATATTGTCTACTTATATAACTCTCTTTGTCCCCCAAGGGTTTGTGTAATCTCTTTTTCGACTATTTTGTTCATAACTTCTTCATACGAAGTGGGAATGACCTCATTCTCTTTCTGTTACCTCTGTCTTTCAGTTCCCCACAGTATACAGGAAAATTTTTAGGATTTGGACGCTTAGGAATTGGTGTTTCATCCTTATTTTCAATGTAAAGGATGACTTCCCTCTTTATGTTTGGAATCAACATACGTAGAAATGCAATTTGGATAACATGTAGAGCCTTTAAATGTATTATATTTTACCGCAATCATTTTTTAGAAAATTTTATAATAAAAATGAGTTTGTCTAGTTTATAGTTTGGTTTTAAAAAAAGGATTTCGACTTCTAACGAAGTCACTGGACTTCCTTGAGTCAATGCATCCAAAATGCAAGCTTTTTTCGACTCTCAAGCCTCTAGACATGTAATTTATGCAGGAAATATTTTTTCTGAAAATTTTCTATCAAAGGGGAGTCTTTCTTATTCTTGATTTGGTCTTGATCATAGAGTTTCGACATCTAACGAAGCCTGCGGATTTCCTTGAGTCATTTGTGTTTATGGTATTTTATTCAAATTTTTCAATGATTAATATCTAGCTTAAAGAAGATCCCATAATCGTTGAGAAGTTATTAACGGTTGCAAACCTTATCTCCTTCTTTCCGTGTTTTATTATAGGTAATCTATGACCTTTTTAAAAGATTGTAAGTTTATTATTAGAAGGTACATTTTGAGTTTGGTGCCTATAAAATGGTACACTTTCGCGTTTGGTGCCTAACTTTGTCAATATCTGAGTTTGGTGCCAAGTCAACAAATTGGCGTTGATTGACCGTGTTGACCATCCAATTTAGAGTTAAAAATGTGAAATGTCTAATAAAATTCTAACTTCCGTTTTATTCACTAACTGCGCCCTATCTTCTACATACTCCATGTTTGAGAAATGAGAGTTGTTGATTTTCATTCATGTGGTTTTAGGTTCCACTCTTAATACCATTGCCATCTTCTTTCATTGCTAATCTCAAATCATACACTGATCTGCTGTTATTTTCTCATATGACCACCTGTTTACACAAAATGAAACCCAAAGTATAAGCATAGCTCCTTTCATTGTTTACCGGTAAATCATCCAAAATCTATCTCTCATGTAAACCCCAATAATCGTTTCCTTAAACCTTCAAACTAAACATTATTGTATTGAACAAATGAATCCATGTAAATGATCCTATTCATTTTTCAAATTAATCATTATTGTATTAATTAAATTTGTTTCCATTTTATGTAAATCCATAGTTATCATGGCAGTCAGATAAGTCAGCCTTATTTCTCCGGAACGCTCGTAACGTGTTTGGAAAATGATCTAGAGAGATTTATTACAAAAGTTGATTGGGACCCACACCAAACTCAAATTCCGACAAAGTTAGGTACCAAAGGCAAAGGTGTGCCATTTTATAGGAACCAAACCTAAAATAACCCTTATTATAAATATTGTCTACTTATATAACTCTCTTTCTCCCCCAAGGGTTTGTGTAATCTCTTTTTCGACTATTTTGTTCATAACTTCTTCATACGAAGTGGGAATGACCTCATTCTCTTTCTGTTACCTCTGTCTTTCAGTTCCCCACAGTATACATGAAAACATTTGGGATTTGGACTCTTAGGAATTGGTGTTTCATCCTTGTTTTCAATGTAAAGGATGACTTCCCTCTTTATGTTTGGAATCAACATACGTAGAAATGCAATTTGGATAACATGTAGAGCCTTTAAATGTATCATTTTTTACCGCAATCATTTTTTAGAAAATTTTATAATAAAAATGAGTTTATCTAGTTTATAGTTTGGTTTTAAAAAAAGGATTTCGACTTCTAACGAAGTCACTGGACTTCCTTGAGTCAATGCATCCAAAATGCAAGCTTTTTTCGACTCTCAAGCCTCTAGACATGTAATTTATGCAGGAAATATTTTTTCTAAAAATTTTCTATTAAAGGGGAGTCTTTCTGTTTCCTGATTTGGTCTTGATCATAGAGTTCCAACATCTAACGAAGCCTGCGGATTTCCTTGAGTCATTTGTGTTTATGGTATTTTATTCAAATTTTTCAATGATTATCTAGCTTAAAGAAGATCCCATAATCGTTGAGAAGTTATTAACGGTTGCAAACCTTATCTCCTTCTTTCCGTGTTTTATTATAGGTAATCTATGACCTTTTTAAAAGATTGTAAGTTTATTATTAGAAGGGATGTTTTGAGTTTGGTGCCTATAAAATGGTACACTTTCGCGTTTGGTGCCTAACTTTGTCAATATCTGAGTTTGGTGCCAAGTCAACAAATTGGCGTTGATTGACCGTGTTGACCATCCAATTTAGAGTTAAAAATGTGAAATGTCTAATAAAATTCTAACCTCCGTTTTATTCACTAAGTGCGCCCTATCTTCTACATACTCCATGTTTGAGAAATGAGAGTTGTTGATTTTCATTCACGAGGTTTTAGGTTCCACTCTTAATACCATTGCTATCTTCTTTCATTGCTAATCTCAAATCATACACTGAGCTACTGTTATTTTCTCATATGACCACCTGTTTACACAAAATTAAATCCAAAGTATAAGCATAGCTCCCTTCATTGTTTACCGGTAAATCATCCAAAATCTATCTCTCATGTAAACCCCAATAATCGTTTCCTTAAACCTTCAAACTAACCATTATTGTATTGAACAAATGAATCCATGTAAATGACCCTATTCATTTTTCAAATTAATCATTATTGTATTAATTAAATTTGTTTCCATTTTATGTAAATCCATAGTTATCATGGCAGTCAGATAAGTCAGCCTTATTTCTCCGGAACGCTCGTAACGTGTTTGAAAAATGATCTAGATAGATTTATTACAAAAGTTGATTGGGACCCACACCAAACTCAAATTCCGACAAACTTAGGTACCAAAGGAAAAGGTGTGCCATTTTATAGGCACCAAACCTAAAATAACCCTTATTATAAATATTGTCTACTTATATAACTCTCTTTGTCCCCCAAGGGTTTGTGTAATCTCTTTTTCGACTATTTTGTTCATAACTTCTTCATACGAAGTGGGAATGACCTCATTCTCTTTCTGTTACCTCTGTCTTTCAGTTCCCCACAGTATACAGGAAATTTTTTAGGATTTGGACGCTTAGGAATTGGTGTTTCATCCTTATTTTCAATGTAAAGGATGACTTCCCTCTTTATGTTTGGAATCAACATACGTAGAAATGCAATTTGGATAACATGTAGAGCCTTTAAATGTATTATTTTTTACCGCAATAATTTTTTAGAAAATTTTATAATAAAAATGAGTTTATCTAGTTTATAGTTTGGTTTTAAAAAAAGGATTTCGACTTCTAACGAACTCACAGGACTTCCTTGAGTCAATGCATCCAAAATGCAAGCTTTTTTCGACTCTCAAGCCTCTAGACATGTAATTTATGCAGGAAATATTTTTTCTGAAAATTTTCTATCAAAGCGGAGTCTTTCTGTTTCCTGATTTGGTCTTGATCATAGAGTTCCGACATCTAACGAAGCCTGCGGATTTCCTTGAGTCATTTGTGTTTATGGTATTTTATTCAAATTTTTCAAAGATTATCTAGCTTAAAGAAGATCCCATAATCGTTGAGAAGTTATTAACGGTTGCAAACCTTATCTCCTTCTTTCCGTGTTTTATTATAGGTAATCTATGACCTTTTTAAAAGATTGTAAGTTTATTATTAGAAGGGATATTTTGAGTTTGGTGCCTATAAAATGGTACACTTTCGCGTTTGGTGCCTAACTTTGTCAATATCTGAGTTTGGTGCCAAGTCAACAAATTGGCGTTGATTGACCGTGTTGACCATCCAATTTAGAGTTAAAAATGTAAAATGTCTAATAAAATTCTAACCTCCGTTTTATTCACTAAGTGCGCCCTATCTTCTACATACTCCATTTTTGAGAAATGAGAGTTGTTGATTTTCATTCACGAGGTTTTAGGTTCCACTCTTAATACCATTACTATCTTCTTTCATTGCTAATCTCAAATCATACACTGAGCTACTGTTATTTTCTCATATGACCACCTGTTTACACAAAATTAAATCCAAAGTATAAGCATAGCTCCCTTCATTGTTTACCGGTAAATCATCCAAAATCTATCTCTCATGTAAACCCCAATAATCGTTTCCTTAAACCTTCAAACTAACCATTATTGTATTGAACAAATGAATCCATGTAAATGACCCTATTCATTTTTCAAATTAATCATTATTGTATTAATTAAATTTGTTTCCATTTTATGTAAATCCATAGTTATCATGGCAGTCAGATAAGTCAGCCTTATTTCTCCGAAACGCTCGTAACGTGTTTGGAAAATGATCTAGAGAGATTTATTACAAAAGTTGATTGGGACCCACACCAAACTCAAATTCCGACAAAGTTAGGTACCAAAGGCAAAGGTGTGCCATTTTATAGGCACCAAACCTAAAATAACCCTTATTATAAATATTGTCTACTTATATAACTCTCTTTGTCCCCCAAGGGTTTGTGTAATCTCTTTTTCGACTATTTTGTTCATAACTTCTTCATACGAAGTGGGAATGACCTCATTCTCTTTCTTTTACCTCTGTCTTTCAGTTCCCCACAGTATACAGGAAAATTTTTAGGATTTGGACGCTTAGGAATTGGTGTTTCATCCTTATTTTCAATGTAAAGGATGACTTCCCTCTTTATGTTTGGAATCAACATACGTAGAAATGCAATTTGGATAACATGTAGAGCCTTTAAATGTATTATTTTTTACCGCAATCATTTTTTAGAAAATTTTATAATAAAAATGAGTTTATCTAGTTTATAGTTTGGTTTTAAAAAAAGGATTTCGACTTCTAACGAAGTCACAGGACTTCCTTGAGTCAATGCATCCAAAATGCAAGATTTTTTCGACTCTCAATCCTCTAGACATGTAATTTATGCAGGAAATATTTTTTCTGAAAATTTTCTATCAAAGGGGAGTCTTTCTGTTTCCTGATTTGGTCTTGATCATAGAGTTCCGACATCTAACGAAGCCTGCGGATTTCCTTGAGTCATTTGTGTTTATGGTATTTTATTCAAATTTTTCAATGATTATCTAGCTTAAAGAAGATCCCATAATCGTTGAGAAGTTATTAACAGTTGCAAACCTTATCTCCTTCTTTCCGTGTTTTATTATAGGTAATCTATGACCTTTTTAAAATATTGTAAGTTTATGATTAGAAGGGATATTTTGAGTTTGGTGCCTATAAAATGGTACACTTTCGCGTTTGGTGCCTAACTTTGTCAATATCAGAGTTTGGTGCCAAGTCAACAAATTGGCGTTGATTGACCGAGTTGACTATCCAATTTAGAGTTAAAAATGTGAAATGTCTTATTATAAATATTGTCTACTTTTATAACTCTCTTTGTCCCCCAAGGGTTTGTGTAATCTCTTTTTCGACTATTTTGTTCATAACTTCTTCATACGAAGTGGGAATGACCTCATTCTCTTTCTGTTACCTCTGTCTTTCAGTTCCCCACAGTATACAGGAAAATTTTTAGGATTTGGACGCTTAGGAATTGGTGTTTCATCCTTATTTTCAATGTAAAGGATGACTTCCCTCTTTATGTTTGGAATCAACATACGTAGAAATGCAATTTGGATAACATGTAGAGCCTTTAAATGTATTATATTTTACCGCAATCATTTTTTAGAAAATTTTATAATAAAAATGAGTTTGTCTAGTTTATAGTTTGGTTTTAAAAAAAGGATTTCGACTTCTAACGAAGTCACTGGACTTCCTTGAGTCAATGCATCCAAAATGCAAGCTTTTTTCGACTCTCAAGCCTCTAGACATGTAATTTATGCAGGAAATATTTTTTCTGAAAATTTTCTATCAAAGGGGAGTCTTTCTGTTTCTTGATTTGGTCTTGATCATAGAGTTTCGACATCTAACGAAGCCTGCGGATTTCCTTGAGTCATTTGTGTTTATGGTATTTTATTCAAATTTTTCAATGATTAATATCTAGCTTAAAGAAGATCCCATAATCGTTGAGAAGTTATTAACGGTTGCAAACCTTATCTCCTTCTTTCCGTGTTTTATTATAGGTAATCTATGACCTTTTTAAAAGATTGTAAGTTTATTATTAGAAGGTACATTTTGAGTTTGGTGCCTATAAAATGGTACACTTTCGCGTTTGGTGCCTAACTTTGTCAATATCTGAGTTTGGTGCCAAGTCAACAAATTGGCGTTGATTGACCGTGTTGACCATCCAATTTAGAGTTAAAAATGTGAAATGTCTAATAAAATTCTAACTTCCGTCTTATTCACTAACTGCGCCCTATCTTCTACATACTCCATGTTTGAGAAATGAGAGTTGTTGATTTTCATTCATGTGGTTTTAGGTTCCACTCTTAATACCATTGCCATCTTCTTTCATTGCTAATCTCAAATCATACACTGATCTGTTGTTATTTTCTCATATGACCACCTGTTTACACAAAATTAAACCCAAAGTATAAGCATAGCTCCCTTCATTGTTTACCGGTAAATCATCCAAAATCTATCTCTCATGTAAACCCCAATAATCGTTTCCTTAAACCTTCAAACTAACCATTATTGTATTGAACAAATGAATCCATGTAAATGACCCTATTCATTTTTCAAATTAATCATTATTGTATTAATTAAATTTGTTTCCATTTTATGTAAATCCATAGTTATCATGGCAGTCAGATAAGTCAGCCTTATTTCTCCGGAACGCTCGTAACGTGTTTGGAAAATGATCTAGAGAGATTTATTACAAAAGTTGATTGGGACCCACACCAAACTCAAATTCCGACAAAGTTAGGTACCAAAGGCAAAGGTGTGCCATTTTATAGGAACCAAACCTAAAATAACCCTTATTATAAATATTGTCTACTTATATAACTCTCTTTCTCCCCCAAGGGTTTGTGTAATCTCTTTTTCGACTATTTTGTTCATAACTTCTTCATACGAAGTGGGAATGACCTCATTCTCTTTCTGTTACCTCTGTCTTTCAGTTCCCCACAGTATACATGAAAACTTTTGGGATTTGGACTCTTAGGAATTGGTGTTTCATCCTTGTTTTCAATGTAAAGGATGACTTCCCTCTTTATGTTTGGAATCAACATACGTAGAAATGCAATTTGGATAACATGTAGAGCCTTTAAATGTATTATTTTTTAGCGTAATCATTTTTTAGAAAATTTTATAATAAAAATGAGTTTATCTAGTTTATAGTTTGGTTTTAAAAAAAGGATTTCGACTTCTAACGAAGTCACTGGACTTCCTTGAGTCAATGCATCCAAAATGCAAGCTTTTTTCGACTCTCAAGCCTCTAGACATGTAATTTGTGCAGGAAATATTTTTTCTGAAAATTTTCTATTAAAGGGGAGTCTTTGTGTTTCCTGATTTGGTCTTGATCATAGAGTTCCGACATCTAACGAAGCTTGCGGATTTCCTTGAGTCATTTGTGTTTATGGTATTTTATTCAAATTTTTCATTGATTATCTAGCTTAAAGAAGATCCCATAATCATTGAGAAGTTATTAACGGTTGCAAAACTTATCTCCTTCTTTCCGTGTTTTATTATAGGTAATCTATGACCTTTTTAAAAGATTATAAGTTTATTATTAGAAGGGATATTTTGAGTTTGGTGCCTATAAAATGGTACACTTTCGCGTTTGGTGCCTAACTTTGTCAATATCTGAGTTTGGTGCCAAGTCAACAAATTGGCGTTGATTGACCATGTTGACCATCCAATTTAGAGTTAAAAATGTGAAATGTCTAATAAAATTCTAACTTCCGTTTTATTCACCAACTGCGCCCTATCTTCTACATACTCCATGTTTGAGAAATGAGAGTTGTTGATTTTCATTCACGTGGTTTTAGGTTCCACTCTTAATACCATTGCCATCTTCTTTCATTGCTAATCTCAAATCATACACTGATCTGCTGTTATTTTCTCATATGACCACCTGTTTACACAAAATTAAACCCAAAGTATAAGCATAGCTCCCTTCATTGTTTACCGGTAAATCATCCAAAATCTATCTCTCATGTAAACCCCAATAATCGTTTCCTTAAACCTTCAAACTAACCATTATTGTATTGAACAAATGAATCCATGTAAATGACCCTATTCATTTTTCAAATTAATCATTATTGTATTAATTAAATTTGTTTCCATTTTATGTAAATCCATAGTTATCATGGCAGTCAGATAAGTCAGCCTTATTTCTCCGGAACGCTCGTAACGTGTTTGGAAAATGATCTAGAGAGATTTATTACAAAAGTTGATTCGGACCCACACCAAACTCAAATTCCGACAAAGTTAGGTACCAAAGGCAAAGGTGTGCCATTTTATAGGCACCAAACCTAAAATAACCCTTATTATAAATATTGTCTACTTATATAACTCTCTTTGTCCCCCAAAGGTTTGTGTAATCTCTTTTTCAACTATTTTGTTCATAACTTCTTCATACGAAGTGGGAATGACCTCATTCTCTTTCTGTTACCTCTGTCTTTCAGTTCCCCACAGTATACAGGAAAAATTTTAGGATTTGGACGCTTAGGAATTGGTGTTTCATCCTTGTTTTCAATGTAAAGGATGACTTCCCTCTTTATGTTTGGAATCAACATACGTTGAAATGCAATTTGGATAACATGTAGAGCCTTTAAATGTATTATTTTTTACCGCAATCATTTTTTAGAAAATTTTATAATAAAAATGAGTTTATCTAGTTTATAGTTTGGTTTTAAAAAAAGGATTTCGACTTCTAACGAAGTCACTGGACTTCCTTGAGTCAATGCATCCAAAATGCAAGCTTTTTTCGACTCTCAAGCCTCTAGACATGTAATTTGTGCAGGAAATATTTTTTCTGAAAATTTTCTATTAAAGGGGAGTCTTTGTGTTTCCTGATTTGGTCTTGATCATAGAGTTCCGACATCTAACGAAGCCTGCGGATTTCCTTGAGTCATTTGTGTTTATGGTATTTTATTCAAATTTTTCATTGATTATCTAGCTTAAAGAAGATCCCATAATCATTGAGAAGTTATTAACGGTTGCAAAACTTATCTCCTTCTTTCCGTGTTTTATTATAGATAATCTATGACCTTTTTAAAAGATTATAAGTTTATTATTAGAAGGGATATTTTGATTTTGGTGCCTATAAAATGGTACACTTTCGCGTTTGGTGCCTAACTTTGTCAATATCTGAGTTTGGTGCCAAGTCAACAAATTGGCGTTGATTGACCGTGTTGACCATCCAATTTAGAGTTAAAAATGTGAAATGTCTAATAAAATTCTAACTTCCGTTTTATTCACTAACTGCGCCCTATCTTCTACATACTCCATGTTTGAGAAATGAGAGTTGTTGATTTTCATTCACGTGGTTTTAGGTTCCACTCTTAATACCATTGCCATCTTCTTTCATTGCTAATCTCAAATCATACACTGATCTGCTGTTATTTTCTCATATGACCACCTGTTTACACAAAATTAAACCCAAAGTATAAGCATAGCTCCCTTCATTGTTTACCGGTAAATCATCCAAAATCTATCTCTCATGTAAACCCCAATAATCGTTTCCTTAAACCTTCAAACTAACCATTATTGTATTGAACAAATGAATCCATGTAAATGACCCTATTCATTTTTCAAATTAATCATTATTGTATTAATTAAATTTGTTTCCATTTTATGTAAATCCATAGTTATCATGGCAGTCAGATAAGTCAGCCTTATTTCTCCGTAACGTGTTTGGAAAATGATCTAGAGAGATTTATTACAAAAGTTGATTGGGACCCACACCAAACTCAAATTCCGACAAAGTTAGGTACCAAAGGCAAAGGTGTGCCATTTTATAGGCACCAGACCTAAAATAACCCTTATTATAAATATTGTCTACTTATATAACTCTCTTTGTCCCCCAAGGGTTTGTGTAATCTCTTTTTCGACTATTTTGTTCATAACTTCTTCATACGAAGTGGGAATGACCTCATTCTCTTTCTGTTACCTCTGTCTTTCAGTTCCCCACAGTATACAGGAAAAGTTTTAGGATTTGGACGCTTAGGAATTGGTGTTTCATCCTTATTTTCAATGTAAAGGATGACTTCCCTCTTTATGTTTGGAATCAACATACGTAGAAATGCAATTTGGATAACATGTACAACCTTTAAATGTATTATTTTTTACCGCAATCATTTTTTAGAAAATTTTATAATAAAAATGAGTTTATCTAGTTTATAGTTTGGTTTTAAAAAAAGGATTTCGACTTCTAACGAAGTCACAGGACTTGCTTGAGTCAATGCATCCAAAATGCAAGCTTTTTTCGACTCTCAAGCCTCTAGACATGTAATTTATGCAGGAAATATTTTTTCTGAAAATTTTCTATCAAAGGGGAGTCTTTCTGTTTTCTGATTTGGTCTTGATCATAGAGTTCCGACATCTAACGAAGCCTGCGGATTTCCTTGAGTCATTTGTGTTTATGGTATTTTATTCAAATTTTTCATTGATTATCTAGCTTAAAGAAGATCCCATAATCGTTGAGAAGTTATTAACTTATCTCCTTCTTTCCGTGTTTTATTATAGGTAATCTATGACCTTTTTAAAAGATTATAAGTTTATTATTAGAAGGGATATTTTGAGTTTGGTGCCTATAAAATGGTACACTTTCGCGTTTGGTGCCTAACTTTGTCAATATCTGAGTTTGGTGCCAAGTCAACAAATTGGCGTTGATTGACCGTGTTGACCATCCAATTTAGAGTTAAAAATGTGAAATGTCTAATAAAATTCTAACCTCCGTTTTATTCACTAAGTGCGCCCTATCTTCTACATACTCCATGTTTGAGAAATGAGAGTTGTTGATTTTCATTCACGAGGTTTTAGGTTCCACTCTTAATATCATTGCTATCTTCTTTCATTGCTAATCTCAAATCATACACTGAGCTACTGTTATTTTCTCATATGACCACCTGTTTACACAAAATTAAATCCAAAGTATAAGCATAGCTCCCTTCATTGTTTACCGGTAAATCATCCAAAATCTATCTCTCATGTAAACCCCAATAATCGTTTCCTTAAACCTTCAAACTAACCATTATTGTATTGAACAAATGAATCCATGTAAATGACCCTATTCATTTTTAAAATTAATCATTATTGTATTAATTAAATTTGTTTCCATTTTATGCAAATCCATAGTTATCATGGCAGTCAGATAAGTAAGCCTTATTTCTCCGGAACGCTTGTAACGTGTTTGGAAAATCTAGAGAGATTTCCCTACCGTTGTCCGTGTTAGTGAACTAGTTAAACTAAATAATGATTTTGTAAACAATTATTCACAAAGACACGTATTTATTTACAAAAGTTGGCGGGGGCCGAGCAACAAGTTGTGCTCCAACACAGCTTGTGAACGGTCCACCAGTCATCCGTTAAGTCAACTGCTTGATTGGGACCTACACCAAACTCAAATTCCGACAAAGTTAGGTACCAAAGGCAAAGGTGTGCCATTTTATAGGCACCAAACCTAAAAAAACCCTTATTATAAATATTGTCTACTTATATAACTCTCTTTGTCCCCCAAGGGTTTGTGTAATCTCTTTTTCAACTAATTTGTTCGTAACTTCTTCATACGAAGTGGGAATGACCTCATTCTCTTTCTGTTACCTCTGTCTTTCAGTTCCCCACAGTATACAGGAAAATGTTTAGGATTTGGACGCTTAGGAATTGGTGTTTCATCCTTGTTTTCAATGTAAAGGATGACTTCCCTCTTTATGTTTGGAATCAACATACGTAGAAATGCAATTTGGATAACATGTAGAGCCTTTAAATGTATTATTTTTTACCGCAATCATTTTTTAGAAAATTTTATAATAAAAATGAGTTTATCTAGTTTATAGTTTGTTTTAAAAAAAGGATTTCGACTTCTAACGAAGTCACTGGACTTCCTTGAGTCAATGCATCCAAAATGCAAGCTTTTTTCGACTCTCAAGCCTCTAGACATGTAATTTGTGCAGGAAATATTTTTTCTGAAAATTTTCTATTAAAGGGGAGTCTTTGTGTTTCCTGATTTGGTCTTGATCATAGAGTTCCGACATCTAACGAAGCCTGCGGATTTCCTTGAGTCATTTGTGTTTATTGTATTTTATTCAAATTTTTCATTGATTATCTAGCTTAAAGAAGATCCCATAATCATTGAGAAGTTATTAACGGTTGCAAAACTTATCTCCTTCTTTCCGTGTTTTATTATAGGTAATCTATGATCTTTTTAAAAGATTATAAGTTTGTATTAGAAGGGATATTTTGAGTTTGGTGACTATAAAATGGTACACTTTCGCGTTTGGTGCCTAACTTTGTCAATATCTGAGTTTGGTGCCAAGTCAACAAATTGGCGTTGATTGACCGTGTTGACCATCCAATTTAGAGTTAAAAATGTGAAATGTCTAATAAAATTCTAACCTCCGTTTTATTCACTAAGTGCGCCCTATCTTCTACATACTCCATGTTTGAGAAATGAGAGTTGTTGATTTTCATTCACGAGGTTTTAGGTTCCACTCTTAATATCATTGCTATCTTCTTTCATTGCTAATCTCAAATCATACACTGAGCTACTGTTATTTTCTCATATGACCACCTGTTTACACAAAATTAAATCCAAAGTATAAGCATAGCTCCCTTCATTGTTTACCGGTAAATCATCCAAAATCTATCTCTCATGTAAACCCCAATAATCGTTTCCTTAAACCTTCAAACTAACCATTATTGTATTGAACAAATGAATCCATGTAAATGACCCTATTCATTTTTAAAATTAATCATTATTGTATTAATTAAATTTGTTTCCATTTTATGCAAATCCATAGTTATCATGGCAGTCAGATAAGTAAGCCTTATTTCTCCGGAACGCTTGTAACGTGTTTGGAAAATCTAGAGAGATTTCCCTACCGTTGTCCGTGTTAGTGAACTAGTTAAACTAAATAATGATTTTGTAAACAATTATTCACAAAGACACGTATTTATTTACAAAAGTTGGCGGGGGACGAGCAACAAGTTGTGCTCCAACACAGCTTGTGAACGGTCCACCAGTCATCCGTTAAGTCAACTGCTTGATTGGGACCTACACCAAACTCAAATTCCGACAAAGTTAGGTACCAAAGGCAAAGGTGTGCCATTTTATAGGCACCAAACCTAAAAAAACTCTTATTATAAATATTGTCTACTTATATAACTCTCTTTGTCCCCCAAGGGTTTGTGTAATCTCTTTTTCGACTATTTTGTTCAAAACTTCTTCATACGAAGTGGGAATAACCTCATTCTCTTTCTGTTACCTCTGTCTTTCAGTTCCCCACAGTATACAGGAAAATTTTTAGGATTTGGACGCTTAGGAATTGGTGTTTCATCCTTATTTTCAATGTAAAGGATGACTTCCCTCTTTTTGTTTGGAATCACCATACGTAGAAATGCAATTTGGATAACATGTAGAGCCTTTAAATGTATTATTTTTTACCGCAATAATTTTTTAGAAAATTTTATAATAAAAATGAGTTTATCTAGTTTATAGTTTGGTTTAAAAAAAGGATTTCGACTTCTAACGAAGTCACTGGACTTCCTTGAGTCAATGCATCCAAAATGCAAGCTTTTTTGGACTCTCAAGCCTCTAGACATGTAATTTATGCAGGAAATATTTTTTCTGAAAATTTTCTATCAAAGGGGAGTCTTTCGGTTTCCTGATTTGATCTTGATCATAGAGTTCCGACATCTGACGAAGCCTGCGGATTTCCTTGAGTCATTTGTGTTTATGGTATTTTATTCAAATTTTTCAATGATTAATATCTAGCTTAAAGAAGATCCCATAATCGTTGAGAAGTTATTAACGGTTGCAAACCTTATCTCCTTCTTTCCGTGTTTTATTATAGGTAATCTATGACCTTTTTAAAAGATTGTAAGTTTATTATTAGAAGGGATATTTTGAGTTTGGTGACTATAAAATGGTACACTTTCGCGTTTGGTGCCTAACTTTGTCAATATCTGAGTTTGGTTCCAAGTCAACAAATTGGCGTTGATTGACCGTGTTGACCATCCAATTTAGAGTTAAAAATGTGAAATGTCTAATAAAATTCTAACCTCCGTTTTATTCACTAAGTGCGCCCTATCTTCTACATACTCCATGTTTGAGAAATGAGAGTTGTTGATTTTCATTCACGAGGTTTTAGGTTCCACTCTTAATATCATTGCTATCTTCTTTCATTGCTAATCTCAAATCATACACTGAGCTACTGTTATTTTCTCATATGACCACCTGTTTACACAAAATTAAATCCAAAGTATAAGCATAGCTCCCTTCATTGTTTACCGGTAAATCATCCAAAATCTATCTCTCATGTAAACCCCAATAATCGTTTCCTTAAACCTTCAAACTAACCATTATTGTATTGAACAAATGAATCCATGTAAATGACCCTATTCATTTTTAAAATTAATCATTATTGTATTAATTAAATTTGTTTCCATTTTATGCAAATCCATAGTTATCATGGCAGTCAGATAAGTAAGCTTTATTTCTCCGGAACGCTTGTAACGTGTTTGGAAAATCTAGAGAGATTTCCCTACCGTTGTCCGTGTTAGTGAACTAGTTAAACTAAATAATGATTTTGTAAACAATTATTCACAAAGACACGTATTTATTTACAAAAGTTGGCGGGGGCCGAGCAACAAGTTGTGCTCCAACACAGCTTGTGAACGGTCCACCAGTCATCCGTTAAGTCAACTGCTTGATTGGGACCTACACCAAACTCAAATTCCGACAAAGTTAGGTACCAAAGGCAAAAGTGTGCCATTTTATAGGCACCAAACCTAAAAAAACTCTTATTATAAATATTGTCTACTTATATAACTCTCTTTGTCCCCCAAGGGTTTGTGTAATCTCTTTTTCGACTATTTTGTTCAAAACTTCTTCATACGAAGTGGGAATAACCTCATTCTCTTTCTGTTACCTCTGTCTTTCAGTTCCCCACAGTATACAGGAAAATTTTTAGGACTTGGACGCTTAGGAATTGGTGTTTCATCCTTATTTTCAATGTAAAGGATGACTTCCCTCTTTTTGTTTGGAATCACCATACGTAGAAATGCAATTTGGATAACATGTAGAGCCTTTAAATGTATTATTTTTTACCGCAATAATTTTTTAGAAAATTTTATAATAAAAATGAGTTTATCTAGTTTATAGTTTGGTTTAAAAAAAGGATTTCGACTTCTAACGAAGTCACTGGACTTCCTTGAGTCAATGCATCCAAAATGCAAGCTTTTTTGGACTCTCAAGCCTCTAGACATGTAATTTATGCAGGAAATATTTTTTCTGAAAATTTTCTATCAAAGGGGAGTCTTTCGGTTTCCTGATTTGATCTTGATCATAGAGTTCCGACATCTAACGAAGCCTGCGGATTTCCTTGAGTCATTTGTGTTTATGGTATTTTATTCAAATTTTTCAATGATTAATATCTAGCTTAAAGAAGATCCCATAATCGTTGAGAAGTTATTAACGGTTGCAAACCTTATCTCCTTCTTTCCGTGTTTTATTATAGGTAATCTATGACCTTTTTAAAAGATTGTAAGTTTATTATTAGAAGGGATATTTTGAGTTTGGTGACTATAAAATGGTACACTTTCGCGTTTGGTGCCTAACTTTGTCAATATCTGAGTTTGGTGCCAAGTCAACAAATTGGCGTTGATTGACCGTGTTGACCATCCAATTTAGAGTTAAAAATGTGAAATGTCTAATAAAATTCTAACCTCCGTTTTATTCACTAAGTGCGCCCTATCTTCTACATACTCCATGTTTGAGAAATGAGAGTTGTTGATTTTCATTCACGAGGTTTTAGGTTCCACTCTTAATACCATCGCCATCTTCTTTCATTGCTAATGGTACACTTTCGCGTTTGGTGCCTAACTTTGTCAATATCTGAGTTTGGTGCCAAGTCAACAAATTGGCGTTGATTGACCGTGTTGACCATCCAATTTAGAGTTAAAAATGTGAAATGTCTAATAAAATTCTAACTTCCGTTTTATTCACTAACTGCGCCCTATCTTCTACATACTCCATGTTTGAGAAATGAGAGTTGTTGATTTTCATTCACGAGGTTTTAGGTTCCACTCTTAATACCATTGCCATCTTCTTTCATTGCTAACCTTCAAACTAACCATAATTGTATTGAACAAATGAATCCATGTAAATGACCCTATTCATTTTTCAAATTAATCATTATTTTATTAATTAAATTTGTTTCCATTTTATGTAAATCCATAGTTATCATGGCAGTCAGGTAAGTCAGGCTTATTTCTCCCGAACGCTAGTAACGTGTTTGGAAAATGATCTAGAGAGATTTCCCTACCGTGGTCCGTGTTAGTGAACTAGTTAAATTAAATAATTATTGTTTAAACAATTATTCACAAAGACACGTATTTATTTACAAAAGTTGGCGGGGGGCCGAGCAAAAAGTTGTGCTCCAACACAACTTGTGAACGGTCCACCAGTCATCCCTTAAGTCAACTACTTGATTGGGACCCACACCAAACTCAAATTCCGACAAAGTTAGGTACCAAAGGCAAAGGCGTGCCATTTTATAGGCACCAAACTCAAAATACCCCTTATTATAAATATTGTCTACTTATATAACTCTCTTTGTCCCCCAAGGGTTTGTGTAATCTTTTTTTCGACTATTTTGCTCATAACTTCTTCATACGAAGTGGGAATGACCTCATTCTTTTTCTGTTACCTCTGTCTTTCAGTTCCCCACAGTATACAAGAAAAAAATTTAGGTTTTGGACGCTTAGAAATTGGTGTTTCATCCTTATTTTCAATGTAAAGGATGACTTCCATCTTTATTTTTGGAATCAACATACGTAGAAATGCAATTCGGATAACATGTAGAGCCTTTAAATGTATTATTATTTACAACAATCAGTTTTTTAGAAAATTTTATAAAATAAATGAGTTTATCTAGTTTATAGTTTGGTTTTAAAAAAAGGATTTCGACTTCTAACGAAGTCACTGGACTTCCTTGAGTCAATGCATCCAAAATGCAATCTTTTTTCGACTCTCAAGCCTCTAGACATGTAATTTGTGCAGGGAATATTTTTTCTGAAAATTTTCTATTAAAGGGGAGTCATTCTGTTTCATGATTTGGTCATGATCATAGAGTTCCGACATCTAACGAAGCCTGCGGACTTCCTTGAATCATTTGTACTTATGGTATTTTATTCAAATTTTGCAATGATTATCTAGCTTAAAGAAGATCCCATAATCGTTGAGAAGTTATTCACGGTTGCAAACCTTATCTCCTTCTTTCCATGTTTTATTATAGGTAATCTATGACCTTTTTAAAAGATTAGAATTTCATTATTAGAAGGGATATTTCGAGTTTGGTGCCTATAAAATGGTACACTTTCGCGTTTGGTGCCTAACTTTGTCAATATCTGAGTTTGGTGCCCAGTCAACGAATTGGCGTTGATTAACCGTGTTGACCATCCAATTTAGAGTTAAAAATGTGAAATGTGTAATAAAATTATAACCTCCGTTTTATTCACTAAGTGCGCCCTATCTTCTACATACTCCATGTTTGAGAAATGAGAGTTGTTGATGTTCATTCACGAGGTTTTAGGTTCCACTCTTAATACCATTGCCATCTTCTTTCATTGCTAATCTCAAATCATACACTAAGCTAATGTTATTTTCTCATATGACCACCTGTTTACACAAAATTAAATCCAAAGTATAAGCATAGCTCCCTTCATTGTTTACCGGTAAATCATCCAAAATCTATTTCTCAGGTAAACCCCAATAATCGTTTCCTTAAACCTTCAAACTAACCATTATTGCATTGAACAAATGAATCCATCTAAATGACCCTATTCATTTTTCAAATTAATCATTATTATATTAATTAAATTTGTTTCCATTTTATGTAAATCCATAGTTATCGTGGCAGTCAGATAAGTCAGCCTTATTTCTCCGGAACGCTCGTAACGTGTTTGGAAAATAATCTAGAGAGATTTCCCTACCATGGTCCGTGTTAGTGAAATAGTTAAATTAAATAATGATTTTGTAAACAATTATTCACAAAGACACGTATTTATTTACAAATGTTGGAAGGGGGGCGAGCAACAAGTTGTGCTCCAACACAGCTTGTGAACGGTCCACCAGTCATCCGTTAAGTCAACTGCTTGATTGGGACCCACACCAAACTCAAATTCCGACAAAGTAAGGTATCAAAGGCAAAGGTGTGCCATTTTATAGTCACCAAACTCAAAATACCCCTTATTATAAATATTGTCTACTTATATAACTCTCTTTGTCCCCCAAGGGTTTGTGTAATCTCTTTTTCGACTATTTTGCTTATAACCTCTTCATACGAAGTGGGAATGACCTCATTCTTTTTCTGTTACCTCTGTCTTTCAGTTCCCCACAGTATACAGGAAAACAATTTAGGTTTTGGACGCTTAACAATTGGTGTTTCATCCTTATTTTCAATGTAAAGGATGACTTCCATCTTTATTTTTGGAATCAACATACGTAGAAATGCAATTCGGATAACATGTAGAGCCTTTAAATGTATTATTATTTACCACAATCATTTTTTAGAAAATTTTATAAAAAAAATGAGTTTATCTAGTTTATAGTTTGGTTTTAAAAAAAGGATTTCGACTTCTAACGAAGTCACTGGACTTCCTTGAGTCAATGCATCCAAAATGCAATCTTTTTTCGACTCTCAAGCCTCTAGACATGTAATTTGTGCAGGGAATATTTTTTATGAAAATTTTCTATTAAAGGGGAGTCTTTCTGTTTCATGATTTGGTCATGATCATAGAGTTCCGACATCCAACGAAGTCTGCGGACTTCCTTGAGTCATTTGTACTTATGGTATTTTATTCAAATTTTGCAATGATTATCTAGCTTAAAGAAGATCCCATAATCGTTGAGAAGTTATTCACGGTTGCAAACCTTATCTCCTTCTTTCCATGTTTTTTTATAGGTAATCTATGAACTTTTTAAAAGATTAGAATTTCATTATTAGAAGGGATATTTCGAGTTTGGTGCCTATAAAATGGTACACTTTCGCGTTTGGTGCCTAACTTTGTCAATATCTGAGTTTGGTGCCCAGTCAACGAATTGGCGTTGATTGACCGTGTTGACCATCCAATTTAGAGTTAAAAATGTGAAATGTGTAATAAAATTCTAACCTCCGTTTTATTCACTAAGTTCGCCCTATCTTCTACATACTCCATGTTTGAGAAATGAGAGTTGTTGATGTTCATTCACGAGGTTTTAGGTTCCACTCTTAATACCATTGCCATCTTCTTTCATTGCTAATCTCAAATCATACACTAAGCTAATGTTATTATCTCATATGACCACCTGTTTAGACAAAATTAAATCCAAAGTATAAGCATAGCTCCCTTCATTGTTTACCGGTAAATCATCCAAAATCTATTTCTCATGTAAACCCCAATAATCGTTTCCTTAAACCTTCAAACTAACCATTATTGTATTGAACAAATGAATCCATCTAAATGACCCTATTCATTTTTCAAATTAATCATTATTATATTAATTAAATTTGTTTCCATTTTATGTAAATCCATAGTTATCGTGGCAGTCAGATAAGTTAGACTTATTTCTCCGGAACGCTCGTAACGTGTTTGGAAAATAATCTAGAGAGATTTCCCTACCGTGGTCCGTGTTAGTGAAATAGTTAAATTAAATAATGATTTTGTAAACAATTATTCACAAAGACACGTATTTATTTACAAAAGTTGGAAGGGGGGCGAGCAACAAGTTGTGCTCCAACACAGCTTGTGAACGGTCCACCAGTCATCCGTTAAGTCAACTGCTTGATTGGGACCCACACCAAACTCAAATTCCGACAAAGTTAGGTACCAAAGGCAAAGGTGTGCCATTTTATAGGCACCAAACTCAAAATACCCCTTATTATAAATATTGTCTACTTATATAACTCTCTTTGTCCCCCAAGGGTTTGTGTAATCTATTTTTCGACTATTTTGCTTATAACTTCTTCATACGAAGTGGGAATGACCTCATTCTTTTTCTGTTACCTCTGTCTTTCAGTTCCCCACAGTATACAGGAAAACAATTTATGTTTTGGATGCTTAACAATTGGTGTTTCATCCTCATTTTCAATGTAAAGGATGACTTCCCTCTTTATTTTTTGAATCAACATACGTAGAAATGCAATTCGGATAACATGTAGAGCCTTTAAATGTATTATTTTTTACCACAATCATTTTTTAGAAAAAATTTATAATAAAAATGAGTTTATCTAGTTTATAGTTTGGTTTTAAAAAAAGGATTTCGACTTCTAACGAAGACACTGGACTTCCTTGAGTCAATGCATCCAAAATGCATGCTTTTTTCGACTCTCAAGCCTCTAGACATGTAATTTGTGCAGGAAATATTTATTCTGAAAATTTTCTATTAAAGGGGAGTCTTTCTGTTTCATGATTTGGTCTTGATCATAGAGTTCCGACATCTAACGAAGCCTGCGGACTTCCTTGAGTCATTTGTGTTTATGGTATTTTATTCAAATTTTGCAATGATTATCTAGCTTAAAGAAGATCCCATAATGGTTGAGAAGTTATTAATGGTTGAAAACCTTATCTCCTTCTTTCCATGTTTTATTATAGGTAATCTATGACCTTTTTAAAACATTAGAAGTTCATTATTAGAAGGGATATTTCGAGTTTGGTGCCTATAAAATGGTACACCTCCGCTTTTGGTGCCTCACTTTGTCAATATCTGGGTTTGGTGCCCAGTCAACGAATTAGCGTTGATTGACCGTGTTGACCATCCAATTTAGAGTTAAAAATGTTTAATGTCTAATAAAATTCTAAACTCCGTTTTATTCACTAACTGCGCCCTATCTTCTACATACTCCATGATTGAGAAATGAGATTTGTTGATTTTCATTCACGAGGTTTTAGGTTCCACTCTTAATACCATTGCCATCTTCTTTCATTGCTAATCTCAAATCATACACTGATCTACTGTTATTTTCTCATATGACCACCTGTTTACACAAAATTAAATCCAAAGTATAAGCATAGCTCCCTTCATTGTTTACCGGTAAATCTTCCAAAATCTATCTCTCATGTAAACCCCAATAATCGTTTCCTTAAACCTTCAAACTAACCGTTATTGTATTGAACAAATGAATCCATGTAAATGACCCTATTCATTTTTCAAATTAATAATTATTGCACTAATTAAATTTGTTTCCACTTTATGTAAATCCATAGTTATCATGGCAGTCAGATAAGTCAGCCTTGTTTCTCTGGAACGCTCGTAACGTGTTTGGAAAATGATCTAGAGAGATTTCCCTACCGTGGTCCGTGTTAGTGAACTAGTTAAATTAAATAATGATTGTTTAAACAATTATTCTCAAAGGCACGTATTTATTTACAAAATTTGGCGGGGGGGCGAGCAACAAGTTGTGCTCCAACACAGCTTGTGAACGGTCCACTAGTCATCCGTTAAGTCAACTGCTTGATTGGGACCCACACCAAACTCAAATTCGGACAAAGTTACGTACCAAAGGCTAAGGTGTGTTATTTTATAGGCACCAAAATCAAAATACCCCTTATTATAAATATTGTCTACTTATTTAACTCTCTTTGTCCCCCAAGGTTTTGTGTAATTTCTTTTTCGACTATTTTGCTCATAACATCTTCATACGAAGTGGGAATGACCTCATTCTTTATCGGTTACCTCTGTCTTTTAGTTTCCCACAGTATACAGGAAAAAATTTAGGTTTTGGACGCTTAAGAATTGGTGTTTCATCCTTATTTTCAATGTAAAGGATGACTTCCCTCTTTTAAATGTACTATTTTTTACCACAATCATTTTTTAGAAAATTTTATAATAAAAATGAGTTTATCTAGTTTATAGTTTGGTTTTAAAAAAAGGATTTCGACTTCTAACGAAGTCACTGGACTTCCCTGAGTCAATTCATCCAAAATGCAAGCTTTTTTCGACTCTCAATCCTCTAGACATGTAATTTATGCAGGAAATATTTTTTCTGAAAATTTTCTATTAAAGGGGAGTCTTTCTGTTTCATGATTTTGTCTTGATCATAGAGTTCCGACATCTAACGAAGCCTGCGCACTTCCTTGAGTCATTTGTGTTTATGGTATTTTATTCAAATTTTGCAATGATTATCTAGCTTAAAAAAGATCCCATAATCGTTGAGAAGTTATTAACGGTTGCAAACCTTATCTCCTTCTTTCCATGTTTTGTTATAGGTAATCTATGACCCTTTTAAGAGATTAGAAGTTCATTATTAGAAGGGATATTTCGAGTTTGGTGCCTATAAAATGGTACACTTTCGCGTTTGGTGCCTAACTTTTTCAATATCTGAGTTTGGTGCCCAGTCAACGAATTGGCGTTATTGACCGTATTGACCATCCAATTTAGAGTTAAAAATGTGAATGTCTAATAAAATTCTAAACTCTGTTTTATTCACTAACTGCGCCTTATCTTCTACATACTCCATGTTTGAGAAATGAGAGTTGTTGATTTTCATTCACGAGGTTTTAGGTTCCACTCTTAATACCATTGCCATCTTCTTTCGTTGCTAATCTCAAATCTTACACTGAGCTACTGTTATTTTCTCATATGACCACCTGTTTACACAAAATTAAATCAAAAATATAAGCATAGCTCCCTTCATTGTTTACCGATAAATCATCCAAAATCTATCTCTCATCTAAACCCCAATAATCGTTTCCTTAAACCTTCGAACGAACTATTATTGTATTGAACAAATGAATCCATGTAAATGACCCTATCAATTTTTCAAATTAATCATTATTGTATTAATTAAATTTGTTTCCATTTTATGTAAATCCATAGTTATCATGAAAATTAGATATGTCAGCCTTATTTCTCTGGAACGCTCGTAACGTGTTTGGAAAATGGTCTAGAGAGATTTCCCTACCGTAGTCCGTGTTAGTGAACTAGTTAAATTAAATAATGATTGTTTAAACAATTATTCACAAACACACGTATTTATTTACAAAAGTTTGCGGGGGGTCGAGCAACAAGTTGTGCTCCAACACAGCTTGTGAACGGTCCACCAGTAATCCGTTAAGTCAACTGCTGGGTTGGGACCCACACCAAACTCAAATTCCGACAAAGTTAGGTACCAAAGGAAAAGGTGTGCCATTTTATAGGCACCAAAATAAAAATACCCCTTATTATAAATATTGTCTACTTATAAAACTCTCTTTGTCCCCCAAGGTTTTGTGTAATCTCTTTTTCGACTATTTTGCTCATAGCTTGTTCATACGAAGTGGGAATGACCTCATTCTTTTTCTATTACCTCTGCCTTTCAGTTCCCCACAGTATACAGGAAAATATTTAGGATTTGGACGCTTAGCAATTGGTGTTTCATCCTTATTTTCAATGTAAAGGATGACTTCCCTCTTTATTTTTGGAATCAACATACGTAGAAATGAAATTTGGATAACATGTAGAGCCTTTAAATGTATTATTTTTTACCACAACCATTTTTTAAAAATTTTATAATAAAAATGAGTTTATCTAGTTTATAGTTTGGTTTTAAAAAACGGATTTCGACTTCTAACGAAGTCACTGGACTTCCTTGAGTCAATGCATCCAAAATGCAAGATTTTTTCGACTCTCAAGCCTCTAGACATGTAATTTGTGCAGGAAATATTTTTTCTGAAATTTTTTATTAAAGGGGAGTCTTTCTGTTTCATGATTTGGTCTTGATCATAGAGTTCCGACATCTGACGAATTCTGCGGACTTCCTTGAGTCATTTGTGTTTATGGTATTTTATTCAAATTTTGCAATGATTATCTAGCTTAAAGAAGATCACATAATCGTTGAGAAGTTATTAACGGTTGCAAACCTTATCTCCTTCTTTCCATGTTTTATTATAGGTAATCTATGACCTTTTTAAGAGATTAGAAGTTCATTATTAGAAGGAATATTTCGAGTTTGGTGCCTATAAAATGGTACACTTTCGCGTTTGGTGCCTAACTTTGTCAATATCTGAGTTTGGTGCCCAGTCAATGAATTGGCGTTGATTGACACCGTGTTGACCATCCAATTTTGGGTTAAAAATGTGAAATGTCTAATAAAATTCTAAACTCCGTTTTATTCACTAACTGCGCCTTATCTTCTACATACTCCATGTTTGAGAAATGAGAGTTGTTGATTTTCATTCACGAGGTTTTAGGTTCCACTCTTAATACCATTGCCATCTTCTTTCGTTGCTAATCTCAAATCATACACTGAGCTACTGTTATTTTATCATATGACCACCTGTTTACACAAAATTAAATCCAAAATATAAGCATAGCTCCCTTCATTGTTTACCCGTAAATTATCCAAAGTCTATCTCTCATATAAACCCCAATAATCGTTTCCTTAAACCTTCAAACTAACCATTATTGTACTGAACAAATGAATCCATGTAAATGACCCTATTCATTTTTCAAATTATTCATTATTGTATTAATTAAATTTGTTTCCATTTTATGTAAATCCATAGTTATCATGGCAGTCAGATAAGTCAGCTTTATTTCTCTGCAACGCTCGTAACGTGTTTGGAAAATGATCTAGAGAGATTTCCCAACCATGGTCCGTTTTACTGAACTAGTTAAATTAAATAATGATTGTTTAAACAATTATTCACAAAAGACACATATTTATTTACAAAAGTTGGCTGGGGGCCGAGCAACAAGTTGTGCTCCAACAAAGATTGTGAACGGTCCACCAGTCATCCGTTAAGTCAACTGCTTGGTTGGGACCCACACCAAACTCAAATTCCGACAAAGTTAGGTACCAAAGGAAAAGGTGTGCCATTTTATAGGCACCAAACTCAAAATACCCCTTATTATAAATATTGTCTACTTATATAACTTTCTTTGTCCCCCAAAGTTTTGTGTAATCTCTTTTTCGACTATTTTTCTCATAACTTCTTCATACGAAGTGGGAATGACCTCATTCTTTTTCTGTTACCTCCGTCTTTCAGTTCCCCATAGTATACAGGAAAAATTTTAGGATTTGGACGCTTAGCAATTGGTGTTTCATCCTTATTTTTCAATGTAAATGATGACTTCCCTCTTTATTTTTGGAATCAACATACGTAGAAATGCAATTTCGATAACATGTAGAGCCTTTAAATGTATTATTTTTCACCACAATCTTTTTTTAGAAAATTTTATAATAAAAATGAGTTTATCTAGTTTATAGTTTGGTTTTAAAAAAAAGGATTTCGATTTCTAACGAAGTCACTGGACTTCCTTGAGTCAATGCATCCAAAATGCAAGATTTTTTCGACTCTCAAGCCTCTAGACATGTAATTTGTGCAGGAAATATTTTTTCTGAAAATTTTCTATTAAAGGGGAGTCTTTCTGTTTCATAATTTGGTCTTGATCATAGAGTTCCGACATCTAACGAAGCCTGTGGACTTCCTTGAGTCATTTGTGTTTATGGTATTTTATTCAAATTTTGCAATGATTATCTAGATTAAAGAAGATCCCATAATCGTTGAGAAGTTATTAACGGTTGCAAATCTTATCTCCGTCTTTCCATGTTTTATTATAGGTAATCTATGACCTTTTTAATAGATTAGAAGTTCATTATTAGAAGGGATATTTCGAGTTTGGTGCCAATAAAATGGTACACTTTCGCGTTTGGTGCCTAACTTTGTAATTATCTGAATTTGGTGCCCAGTCAATGAATTGGCGTTGACTTACACTGTGTTGACCATCCAATTTAGAGTTAAAAATGTTAAATATCGAATAAAATTCTAAACTCCGTTTTATTCACTAACTACGCCTTATCTTCTACATACTCCATGTTTGAGAAATGAGAGTTGTTGATTTTGATTCACGAGGTTTTAGGTTCCACTCTTAATACCATTGCCATCTTCTTTCGTTTCTAATCTCAAATCATACACTGAGCTACTATTATTTTATCATATGACCACCTGTTTACACAAAATTAAATCCAAAATATAAGCATAGCTCCCTTCATTGTTTACCCGTAAATTATCCAAAGTCTATCTCTCATGTAAACCCCAATAATCGTTTCCTTAAACCTTCAAACTAACCATTATTGTATTGAACAAATGAATCCATGTAAATGACCCTATTCATTTTTCAAATTATTCATTATTGTATTAATTAAATTTGTTTCCATTTTATGTAAATCCATAGTTATCATGGCAGTCAGATAAGTCAGCTTTATTTCTCTGCAACGCTCGTAACGTGTTTGGAAAATGATCTAGAGAGATTTCCCTACCATGGTCCGTTTTACTGAACTAGTTAAATTAAATAATGATTGTTTAAACAATTATTCACAAAGACACGTATTTATTTACAAAAGTTGGCGGGGGGCCGAGCAACAAGTTGTGCTCCAACACAGCTTGTGAACGGTCCACCAGTCATCCGTTAAGTCAACTGCTTGGTTGGGTCCCACACCAAACTCAAATTCCGACAAAGTTAGGTACCAAAGGAAAAGGTGTGCCATTTTATAGGCACCAAACTCAAAATACCCTTTATTATAAATATTGTCTACTTATATAACTCTCTTTGTCCCCCAAGGTTTTGTGTAATCTCTTTTTCGACTATTTTTCTCATAACTTCTTCATACGAAGTGGGAATGACCTCATTCTTTTTCTGTTACCTCTGTCTTTCAGTTCCCCACAGTATACAGGAAAATTTTTAGGATTTGGACGCTTAGCAATTGGTGTTTCATCCTTATTTTTCAATGTAAATGATGACTTCCCTCTTTATTTTTGGAATCAACATACGTAGAAATGCAATTTAGATAACATGTAGAGCCTTTAAATGTATTATTTTTTACCACAATAATTTTTTAGAAAATTTTATAATAAAAATGAGTTTATATAGTTTATAGTTTGGTTTTAAAAAAAAAGGATTTCGACTTCTAACGAAGTCACTGGACTTCCTTGAGTCAATGCATCCAAAATGCAAGCTTTTTTCGACTCTCAAGCCTCTAGACATGTAATTTGTGCAGGAAATATTTTTTCTGAAAATTTTCTATTAAAGGGGAGTCTTTCTGTTTCATAATTTTGTCTTGATCATAGAGTTCCTACATCTAACGAAGCCTGCAGACTTCCTTGAGTCATTTGTGTTTATGGTATTTTATTCAAATTTTGCAATGATTATCTAGCTTAAAGAAGATCCCATAATCGTTGAGAAGTTATTAACGGTTGCAAATCTTATCTCCGTCTTTCCATGTTTTATTATAGGTAATCTATGACCTTTTTAATAGATTAGAAGTTCATTATTAGAAGGGATATTTCGAGTTTGGTGCCAATAAAATGGTACACTTTCGCGTTTGGTGCCTAACTTTGTAATTATCTGAATTTGGTGCCCAGTCAACGAATTGGCGTTGACTTACACTGTGTTGACCATCCAATTTAGAGTTAAAAATGTTAAATATCTAATAAAATTCTAAACTCCGTTTTATTCACTAACTACGCCTTATCTTCTACATACTCCATGTTTGAGAAATGAGAGTTGTTGATTTTCATTCACGAGGTTTTAGGTTCCACTCTTAATACCATTGCCATCTTCTTTCGTTTCTAATCTCAAATCATACACTGAGCTACTGTTATTTTATCATATGACCACCTGTTTACACAAAATTAAATCCAAAATATAAGCATAGCTCCCTTCATTGTTTACCCGTAAATTATCCAAAGTCTATCTCTCATGTAAACCCCAATAATCGTTTCCTTAAACCTTCAAACTAACCATTATTGTATTGAACAAATGAATCCATGTAAATGACCCTATTCATTTTTCAAATTATTCATTATTGTATTAATTAAATTTGTTTCCATTTTATGTTAATCCATAGTTATCATGGCAGTCAGATAAGTCAGCTTTATTTCTCTGCAACGCTCGTAACGTGTTTGGAAAATGATCTAGAGAGATTTCCCTACCATGGTCCGTTTTACTGAACTAGTTAAATTAAATAATGATTGTTTAAACAATTATTCACAAAGACACGTATTTATTTACAAAAGTTGGCGGGGGGCCGAGCAACAAGTTGTGCACCAACACAGCTTGTGAATGGTCCACCAGTCATCCGTTAAGTCAACTGCTTGGTTGGGTCCCGCACCAAACTCAAATTCCGACAAAGTTAGGTACCAAAGGAAAAGGTGTGCCATTTTATAGGCACCAAACTCAAAATACCCTTTATTATAAATATTGTCTACTTATATAACTCTCTTTGTCCCCCAAGGTTTTGTGTAATCTCTTTTTCGACTATTTTTCTCATAACTTCTTCATACGAAGTGGGAATGACCTCATTCTTTTTCTGTTACCTCTGTCTTTCAGTTCCCCACAGTATACAGGAAAATTTTTAGGATTTGGACGCTTAGCAATTGGTGTTTCATCCTTATTTTTCAATGTAAATGATGACTTCCCTCTTTATTTTTGGAATCAACATACGTAGAAATGCAATTTAGATAACATGTAGAGCCTTTAAATGTATTATTTTTTACCACAATAATTTTTTAGAAAATTTTATAATAAAAATGAGTTTATATAGTTTATAGTTTGGTTTTAAAAAAAAGGATTTCGACTTCTAACGAAGTCACTGGACTTCCTTGAGTCAATGCATCCAAAATGCAAGCTTTTTTCGACTCTCAAGCCTCTAGACATGTAATTTGTGCAGGAAATATTTTTTCTGAAAATTTTTTATTAAAGGGGAGTCTTTCTGTTTCATAATTTTGTCTTGATCATAGAGTTCCGACATCTAACGAAGCCTGCGGACTTCCTTGAGTCATTTGTGTTTATGGTATTTTATTCAAATTTTGCAATGATTATCTAGCTTAAAGAAGATCCCATAATCGTTGAGAAGTTATTAACGGTTGCAAATCTTATCTCCGTCTTTCCATGTTTTATTATAGGTAATCTATGACCTTTTTAATAGATTAGAAGTTCATTATTAGAAGGGATATTTCGAGTTTGGTGCCAATAAAATGGTACACTTTCGCGTTTGGTGCCTAACTTTGTAATTATCTGAATTTGGTGCCCAGTCAACGAATTGGCGTTGACTTACACTGTGTTGACCATCCAATTTAGAGTTAAAAATGTTAAATATCTAATAAAATTCTAAACTCCGTTTTATTCACTAACTACGCCTTATCTTCTACATACTCCATGTTTGAGAAATGAGAGTTGTTGATTTTCATTCACGAGGTTTTAGGTTCCACTCTTAATACCATTGCCATCTTCTTTCGTTTCTAATCTCAAATCATACACTGAGCTACTGTTATTTTTTCATATGACCACCTGTTTACACAAAATTAAATCCAAAATATAAGCATAGCTCCCTTCATTGTTTACCCGTAAATTATCCAAAGTCTATCTCTCATGTAAACCCCAATAATCGTTTCCTTAAACCTTCAAACTAACCATTATTGTATTGAACAAATGAATCCATGTAAATGACCCTATTCATTTTTCAAATTATTCATTATTGTATTAATTAAATTTGTTTCCATTTTATGTTAATCCATAGTTATCATGGCAGTCAGATAAGTCAGCTTTATTTCTCTGCAACGCTCGTAACGTGTTTGGAAAATGATCTAGAGAGATTTCCCTACCATGGTCCGTTTTACTGAACTAGTTAAATTAAATAATGATTGTTTAAACAATTATTCACAAAGACACGTATTTATTTACAAAAGTTGGCGGGGGGCCGAGCAACAAGTTGTGCTCCAACACAGCTTGTGAACGGTCCACCAGTCATCCGTTAAGTCAACTGCTTGGTTGGGTCCCACACCAAACTCAAATTCCGACAAAGTTAGGTACCAAAGGAAAAGGTGTGCCATTTTATAGGCACCAAACTCAAAATACCCTTTATTATAAATATTGTCTACTTATATAACTCTCTTTGTCCCCCAAGGTTTTGTGTAATCTCTTTTTCGACTATTTTTCTCATAACTTCTTCATACGAAGTGGGAATGACCTCATTCTTTTTCTGTTACCTCTGTCTTTCAGTTCCCCACAGTATACAGGAAAATTTTTAGGATTTGGACGCTTAGCAATTGGTGTTTCATCCTTATTTTTCAATGTAAATGATGACTTCCCTCTTTATTTTTGGAATCAACATACGTAGAAATGCAATTTAGATAACATGTAGAGCCTTTAAATGTATTATTTTTTACCACAATAATTTTTTAGAAAATTTTATAATAAAAATGAGTTTATATAGTTTATAGTTTGGTTTTAAAAAAAAAGGATTTCGACTTCTAACGAAGTCACTGGACTTCCTTGAGTCAATGCATCCAAAATGCAAGCTTTTTTCGACTCTCAAGCCTCTAGACATGTAATTTGTGCAGGAAATATTTTTTCTGAAAATTTTCTATTAAAGGGGAGTCTTTCTGTTTCATAATTTTGTCTTGATCATAGAGTTCCTACATCTAACGAAGCCTGCAGACTTCCTTGAGTCATTTGTGTTTATGGTATTTTATTCAAATTTTGCAATGATTATCTAGCTTAAAGAAGATCCCATAATCGTTGAGAAGTTATTAACGGTTGCAAATCTTATCTCCGTCTTTCCATGTTTTATTATAGGTAATCTATGACCTTTTTAATAGATTAGAAGTTCATTATTAGAAGGGATATTTCGAGTTTGGTGCCAATAAAATGGTACACTTTCGCGTTTGGTGCCTAACTTTGTAATTATCTGAATTTGGTGCCCAGTCAACGAATTGGCGTTGACTTACACTGTGTTGACCATCCAATTTAGAGTTAAAAATGTTAAATATCTAATAAAATTCTAAACTCCGTTTTATTCACTAACTACGCCTTATCTTCTACATACTCCATGTTTGAGAAATGAGAGTTGTTGATTTTCATTCACGAGGTTTTAGGTTCCACTCTTAATACCATTGCCATCTTCTTTCGTTTCTAATCTCAAATCATACACTGAGCTACTGTTATTTTATCATATGACCACCTGTTTACACAAAATTAAATCCAAAATATAAGCATAGCTCCCTTCATTGTTTACCCGTAAATTATCCAAAGTCTATCTCTCATGTAAACCCCAATAATCGTTTCCTTAAACCTTCAAACTAACCATTATTGTATTGAACAAATGAATCCATGTAAATGACCCTATTCATTTTTCAAATTATTCATTATTGTATTAATTAAATTTGTTTCCATTTTATGTAAATCCATAGTTATCATGGCAGTCAGATAAGTCAGCTTTATTTCTCTGCAACGCTCGTAACGTGTTTGGAAAATGATCTAGAGAGATTTCCCTACCATGGTCCGTTTTACTGAACTAAAATTAAATAATGATTGTTTAAACAATTATTCACAAAGACACGTATTTATTTACAAAAGTTGGCGGGGGGCCGAGCAACAAGTTGTGCTCCAACACAGCTTGTGAACGGTCCACCAGTCATCCGTTAAGTCAACTGCTTGGTTGGGTCCCGCACCAAACTCAAATTCCGACAAAGTTAGGTACCAAAGTAAAAGGTGTGCCATTTTATAGGCACCAAACTCAAAATACCCTTTATTATAAATATTGTCTACTTATATAACTCTCTTTGTCCCCCAAGGTTTTGTGTAATCTCTTTTTCGACTATTTTTCTCATAACTTCTTCATACGAAGTGGGAATGACCTCATTCTTTTTCTGTTACCTCTGTCTTTCAGTTCCCCACAGTATACAGGAAAATTTTTAGGATTTGGACGCTTAGCAATTGGTGTTTCATCCTTATTTTTCAATGTAAATGATGACTTCCCTCTTTATTTTTGGAATCAACATACGTAGAAATGCAATTTAGATAACATGTAGAGCCTTTAAATGTATTATTTTTTACCACAATAATTTTTTAGAAAATTTTATAATAAAAATGAGTTTATATAGTTTATAGTTTGGTTTTAAAAAAAAGGATTTCGACTTCTAACGAAGTCACTGGACTTCCTTGAGTCAATGCATCCAAAATGCAAGCTTTTTTCGACTCTCAAGCCTCTAGACATGTAATTTGTGCAGGAAATATTTTTTCTGAAAATTTTCTATTAAAGGGGAGTCTTTTTATTTCATAATTTGGTCTTGATCATAGAGTTCCGACATCTAACGAAGCCTGCGGACTTCCTTGAGTCATTTGTGTTTATGGTATTTTATTCAAATTTTGCAATGATTATCTAGCTTAAAGAAGATCCCATAATCGTTGAGAAGTTATTAACGGTTGCAAATCTTATCTCCGTCTTTCCATGTTTTATTATAGGTAATCTATGACCTTTTTAATAGATTAGAAGTTCATTATTAGAAGGGATATTTCGAGTTTGGTGCCAATAAAATGGTACACTTTCGCGTTTGGTGCCTAACTTTGTAATTATCTGAATTTGGTGCCCAGTCAACGAATTTGCGTGACTTACACTGTGTTGACCATCCAATTTAGAGTTAAAAATGTTAAATATCTAAGAAAATTCTAAACTCCGTTTTATTCACTAACTACGCCTTATCTTCTACATACTCCATGTTTGAGAAATGAGAGTTGTTGATTTTCATTCACGAGGTTTTAGGTTCCACTCTTAATACCATTGCCATCTTCTTTCGTTTCTAATCTCAAATCATACACTGAGCTACTGTTATTTTATCATATGACCACCTGTTTACACAAAATTAAATCCAAAATATAAGCATAGCTCCCTTCATTGTTTACCCGTAAATTATCCAAAGTCTATCTCTCATGTAAACCCCAATAATCGTTTCCTTAAACCTTCAAACTAACCATTATTGTATTGAACAAATGAATCCATGTAAATGACCCTATTCATTTTTCAAATTATTCATTATTGTATTAATTAAATTTGTTTCCATTTTATGTTAATCCATAGTTATCATGGCAGTCAGATAAGTCAGCTTTATTTCTCTGCAACGCTCGTAACGTGTTTGGAAAATGATCTAGAGAGATTTACCTACCATGGTCCGTTTTACTGAACTAGTTAAATTAAATAATGATTGTTTAAACAATTATTCACAAAGACACGTATTTATTTACAAAAGTTGGCGGGGGGCCGAGCAACAAGTTGTGCTCCAACACAGCTTGTGAACGGTCCACCAGTCATCCGTTAAGTCAACTGCTTGGTTGGGTCCCGCACCAAACTCAAATTCCGACAAAGTTAGGTACCAAAGGAAAAGGTGTGCCATTTTATAGGCACCAAACTCAAAATACCCTTTATTATAAATATTGTCTACTTATATAACTCTCTTTGTCCCCCAAGGTTTTGTGTAATCTCTTTTTCGACTATTTTTCTCATAACTTCTTCATACGAAGTGGGAATGACCTCATTCTTTTTCTGTTACCTCTGTCTTTCAGTTCCCCACAGTATACAGGAAAATTTTTAGGATTTGGACGCTTAGCAATTGGTGTTTCATCCTTATTTTTCAATGTAAATGA
>NW_020620159.1:1249791-1252799 GCF_003573695.1 Papaver somniferum
AGAGTTGTTGATTTTCATTCACGAGGTTTTAGGTTCCACTCTTAATACCATTGCCATCTTCTTTCGTTTCTAATCTCAAATCATACACTGAGCTACTGTTATTTTATCATATGACCACCTGTTTACACAAAATTAAATCCAAAATATAAGCATAGCTCCCTTCATTGTTTACCCGTAAATTATCCAAAGTCTATCTCTCATGTAAACCCCAATAATCGTTTCCTTAAACCTTCAAACTAACCATTATTGTATTGAACAAATGAATCCATGTAAATGACCCTATTCATTTTTCAAATTATTCATTATTGTATTAATTAAATTTGTTTCCATTTTATGTAAATCCATAGTTATCATGGCAGTCAGATAAGTCAGCTTTATTTCTCTGCAACGCTCGTAACGTGTTTGGAAAATGATCTAGAGAGATTTCCCTACCATGGTCCGTTTTACTGAACTAGTTAAATTAAATAATGATTGTTTAAACAATTATTCACAAAGACACGTATTTATTTACAAAAGTTGGCGGGGGGCCGAGCAACAAGTTGTGCTCCAACACAGCTTGTGAACGGTCCACCAGTCATCCGTTAAGTCAACTGCTTGGTTGGGTCCCACACCAAACTCAAATTCCGACAAAGTTAGGTACCAAAGGAAAAGGTGTGCCATTTTATAGGCACCAAACTCAAAATACCCTTTATTATAAATATTGTCTACTTATATAACTCTCTTTGTCCCCCAAGGTTTTGTGTAATCTCTTTTTCGACTATTTTTCTCATAACTTCTTCATACGAAGTGGGAATGACCTCATTCTTTTTCTGTTACCTCTGTCTTTCAGTTCCCCACAGTATACAGGAAAATTTTTAGGATTTGGACGCTTAGCAATTGGTGTTTCATCCTTATTTTTCAATGTAAATGATGACTTCCCTCTTTATTTTTGGAATCAACATACGTAGAAATGCAATTTAGATAACATGTAGAGCCTTTAAATGTATTATTTTTTACCACAATAATTTTTTAGAAAATTTTATAATAAAAATGAGTTTATATAGTTTATAGTTTGGTTTTAAAAAAAAGGATTTCGACTTCTAACGAAGTCACTGGACTTCCTTGAGTCAATGCATCCAAAATGCAAGCTTTTTTCGACTCTCAAGCCTCTAGACATGTAATTTGTGCAGGAAATATTTTTTCTGAAAATTTTCTATTAAAGGGGAGTCTTTCTGTTTCATAATTTTGTCTTGATCATAGAGTTCCGACATCTAACGAAGCCTGCGGACTTCCTTGAGTCATTTGTGTTTATGGTATTTTATTCAAATTTTGCAATGATTATCTAGCATAAAGAAGATCCCATAATCGTTGAGAAGTTATTAACGGTTGCAAATCTTATCTCCGTCTTTCCATGTTTTATTATAGGTAATCTATGACCTTTTTAATAGATTAGAAGTTCATTATTAGAAGGGATATTTCGAGTTTGGTGCCAATAAAATGGTACACTTTCGCGTTTGGTGCCTAACTTTGTAATTATCTGAATTTGGTGCCCAGTCAACGAATTGGCGTTGACTTACACTGTGTTGACCATCCAATTTAGAGTTAAAAATGTTAAATATCTAATAAAATTCTAAACTCCGTTTTATTTACTAACTACGCCTTATCTTCTACATACTCCATGTTTGAGAAATGAGAGTTGTTGATTTTCATTCACGAGGTTTTAGGTTCCACTCTTAATACCATTGCCATCTTCTTTCGTTTCTAATCTCAAATCATACACTGAGCTACTGTTATTTTATCATATGACCACCTGTTTACACAAAATTAAATCCAAAATATAAGCATAGCTCCCTTCATTGTTTACCCGTAAATTATCCAAAGTCTATCTCTCATGTAAACCCCAATAATCGTTTCCTTAAACCTTCAAACTAACCATTATTGTATTGAACAAATGAATCCATGTAAATGACCCTATTCATTTTTCAAATTATTCATTATTGTATTAATTAAATTTGTTTCCATTTTATGTTAATCCATAGTTATCATGGCAGTCAGATAAGTCAGCTTTATTTCTCTGCAACGCTCGTAACGTGTTTGGAAAATGATCTAGAGAGATTTCCCTACCATGGTCCGTTTTACTGAACTAGTTAAATTAAATAATGATTGTTTAAACAATTATTCACAAAGACACGTATTTATTTACAAAAGTTGGCGGGGGGCCGAGCAACAAGTTGTGCTCCAACACAGCTTGTGAACGGTCCACCAGTCATCCATTAAGTCAACTGCTTGGTTGGGTCCCGCACCAAACTCAAATTCCGACAAAGTTAGGTACCAAAGGAAAAGGTGTGCCATTTTATAGGCACCAAACTCAAAATACCCTTTATTATAAATATTGTCTACTTATATAACTCTCTTTGTCCCCCAAGGTTTTGTGTAATCTCTTTTTCGACTATTTTTCTCATAACTTCTTCATACGAAGTGGGAATGACCTCATTCTTTTTCTGTTACCTCTGTCTTTCAGTTCCCCACAGTATACAGGAAAATTTTTAGGATTTGGACGCTTAGCAATTGGTGTTTCATCCTTATTTTTCAATGTAAATGATGACTTCCCTCTTTATTTTTGGAATCAACATACGTAGAAATGCAATTTAGATAACATGTAGAGCCTTTAAATGTATTATTTTTTACCATAATAATTTTTTAGAAAATTTTATAATAAAAATGAGTTTATATAGTTTATAGTTTGGTTTAAAAAAAAGGATTTCAACTTCTAACGAAGTCACTGGACTTCCTTGAGTCAATGCATCCAAAATGCAAGCTTTTTTCGACTCTCAAGCCTCTAGACATGTAATTTGTGCAGGAAATATTTTTTCTGAAAATTTTCTATTAAAGGGGAGTCTTTCTGTTTCATAATTTTGTCTTGATCATAGAGTTCCGACATCTAACGAAGCCTGCGGACTTCCTTGAGTCATTTGTGTTTATGGTATTTTATTCAAATTTTGCAATGATTGTCTAGCTTAAAGAAGATC
>NW_020620159.1:1252809-1259776 GCF_003573695.1 Papaver somniferum
AAAGTTAGGTACCAAAGGAAAAGGTGTGCCATTTTATAGGCACCAAACTCAAAATACCCTTTATTATAAATATTGTCTACTTATATAACTCTCTTTGTCCCCCAAGGTTTTGTGTAATCTCTTTTTCGACTATTTTTCTCATAACTTCTTCATACGAAGTGGGAATGACCTCATTCTTTTTCTGTTACCTCCGTCCTTCAGTTCCCCACAGTATACAGGAAATTTTTTAGGATTTGGACGCTTAGCAATTGGTGTTTCATCCTTATTTTTCAATGTAAATGATGACTTCCCTCTTTATTTTTGGAATCAACATACGTAGAAATGCAATTTAGATAACATGTAGAGCCTTTAAATGTATTATTTTTTACCACAATAATTTTTTCGAAAATTTTATAATAAAAATGAGTTTATCTAGTTTATAGTTTGGTTTTAAAAAAAAGGATTTCGACTTCTAACGAAGTCACTGGACTTCCTTGAGTCAATGCATCCAAAATGCAAGCTTTTTTCGACTCTCAAGCCTCTAGACATGTAATTTGTGCAGGAAATATTTTTTCTGAAAATTTTCTATTAAAGGGGAGT
Organism: Papaver somniferum; assembly: GCF_003573695.1. NCBI lineage: Eukaryota > Viridiplantae > Streptophyta > Magnoliopsida > Ranunculales > Papaveraceae > Papaver > Papaver somniferum. The sequence goes on from NW_020620159.1 coordinate 1,253,389, forward strand.
CTTTCTGTTTCATAATTTGTTCTTGATCATAGAGTTCCGACATCTAACGAAGCCTGTGGACTTCCTTGAGTCATTTGTTTTTATGGTATTTTATTCAAATTTTGCAATGATTATCTAGCTTAAAGAAGATCCCATAATCATTGAGAAGTTATTAACGGTTGCAAATCTTATCTCCGTCTTTCCATGTTTTATTATAGGTAATCTATGACCTTTTTAATAGATTAGAAGTTCATTATTAGAAGGGATATATCGAGTTTGGTGCCAATAAAATGGTACACTTTCGCGTTTGGTGCCTAACTTTGTAATTATCTGAATTTGGTGCCCAGTCAACGAATTGGCGTTGACTTACACTGTGTTGACCATCCAATTTAGAGTTAAAAATGTTAAATATCTAATAAAATTCTAAACTCCGTTTTATTCACTAACTACGCCTTATCTTCTACATAATCCATGTTTGAGAAATAAGAGTTGTTGATTTTCATTCACGAGGTTTTAGGTTCCACTCTTAATACCATTGCCATCTTCTTTCGTTTCTAATCTCAAATCATACACTGAGCTACTGTTATTTTATCATATGACCACCTGTTTACACAAAATTAAATCCAAAATATAAGCATAGCTCCCTTCATTGTTTACCCGTAAATTATCCAAAGTCTATCTCTCATGTAAACCCCAATAATCGTTTCCTTAAACCTTCAAACTAACCATTATTGTATTGAACAAATGAATCCATGTAAATGACCCTATTCATTTTTCAAATTATTCATTATTGTATTAATTAAATTTGTTTCCATTTTATGTTAATCCATAGTTATCATGGCAGTCAGATAAGTCAGCTTTATTTCTCTGCAACGCTCGTAACGTGTTTGGAAAATGATCTAGAGAGATTTCCCTACCATGGTCCGTTTTACTGAACTAGTTAAATTAAATAATGATTGTTTAAACAATTATTCACAAAGACACGTATTTATTTACAAAAGTTGGCGGGGGGCCGAGCAACAAGTTGTGCTCCAACACAGCTTGTGAACGGTCCACCAGTCATCCATTAAGTCAACTGCTTGGTTGGGTCCCGCACCAAACTCAAATTCCGACAAAGTTAGGTACCAAAGGAAAAGGTGTGCCATTTTATAGGCACCAAACTCAAAATACCCTTTATTATAAATATTGTCTACTTATATAACTCTCTTTGTCCCCCAAGGTTTTGTGTAATCTCTTTTTCGACTATTTTTCTCATAACTTCTTCATACGAAGTGGGAATGACCTCATTCTTTTTCTGTTACCTCTGTCTTTCAGTTCCCCACAGTATACAGGAAAATTTTTAGGATTTGGACGCTTAGCAATTGGTGTTTCATCCTTATTTTTCAATGTAAATGATGACTTCCCTCTTTATTTTTGGAATCAACATACGTAGAAATGCAATTTAGATAACATGTAGAGCCTTTAAATGTATTATTTTTTACCATAATAATTTTTTAGAAAATTTTATAATAAAAATGAGTTTATATAGTTTATAGTTTGGTTTAAAAAAAAGGATTTCAACTTCTAACGAAGTCACTGGACTTCCTTGAGTCAATGCATCCAAAATGCAAGCTTTTTTCGACTCTCAAGCCTCTAGACATGTAATTTGTGCAGGAAATATTTTTTCTGAAAATTTTCTATTAAAGGGGAGTCTTTCTGTTTCATAATTTTGTCTTGATCATAGAGTTCCGACATCTAACGAAGCCTGCGGACTTCCTTGAGTCATTTGTGTTTATGGTATTTTATTCAAATTTTGCAATGATTGTCTAGCTTAAAGAAGATCCCATAATCGTTGAGAAGTTATTAACGGTTGCAAATCTTATCTCCGTCTTTCCATGTTTTATTATAGGTAATCTATGACCTTTTTAATAGATTAGAAGTTCATTATTAGAAGGGATATTTCGAGTTTGGTGCCAATAAAATGGTACACTTTCGCGTTTGGTGCCTAACTTTGTAATTATCTGAATTTGGTGCCCAGTCAACGAATTGGCGTTGACTTACACTGTGTTGACCATCCAATTTAGAGTTAAAAATGCTAAATGTCTAATAAAATTCTAAACTCCGTTTTATTCACTAACTACGCCTTATCTTCTACATACTCCATGTTTGAGAAATGAGAGTTGTTGATTTTCATTCACGAGGTTTTAGGTTCCACTCTTAATACCATTGCCATCTTCTTTCGTTTCTAATCTCAAATCATACACTGAGCTACTGTTATTTTATCATATGACCACCTGTTTACACAAAATTAAATCCAAAATATAAGCATAGCTCCCTTCATTGTTTACCCGTAAATTATCCAACGTCTATCTCTCATGTAAACCCCAATAATCGTTTCCTTAAACCTTCAAACTAACCATTATTGTATTGAACAAATGAATCCATGTAAATGACCCTATTCATTTTTCAAATTATTCATTATTGTATTAATTAAATTTGTTTCCATTTTATGTTAATCCATAGTTATCATGGCAGTCAGATAAGTCAGCTTTATTTCTCTGCAACGCTCGTAACGTGTTTGGAAAATGATCTAGAGAGATTTCCCTACCATGGTCCGTTTTACTGAACTAGTTAAATTAAATAATGATTGTTTAAACAATTATTCACAAAGACACGTATTTATTTACAAAAGTTGGCGGGGGGCCGAGCAACAAGTTGTGCTCCAACACAGCTTGTGAACGGTCCACCAGTCATCCGTTAAGTCAACTGCTTGGTTGGGTCCGCACCAAACTCAAATTCCGACAAAGTTAGGTACCAAAGGAAAAGGTGTGCCATTTTATAGGCACCAAACTCAAAATACCCTTTATTATAAATATTGTCTACTTATATAACTCTCTTTGTCCCCCAAGGTTTTGTGTAATCTCTTTTTCGACTATTTTTCTCATAACTTCTTCATACGAAGTGGGAATGACCTCATTCTTTTTCTGTTACCTCTGTCTTTCAGTTCCCCACAATATACAGGAAAATTTTTAGGATTTGGACGCTTAGCAATTGGTGTTTCATCCTTATTTTTCAATGTAAATGATGACTTCCCTCTTTATTTTTGGAATCAACATACGTAGAAATGCAATTTAGATAACATGTAGAGCCTTTAAATGTATTATTTTTTACCACAATAATTTTTTAGAAAATTTTATAATAAAAATGAGTTTATATAGTTTATAGTTTGGTTTTAAAAAAAAGGATTTCAACTTCTAACGAAGTCACTGGACTTCCTTGAGTCAATGCATCCAAAATGCAAGCTTTTTTCGACTCTCAAGCCTCTAGACATGTAATTTGTGCAGGAAATATTTTTTCTGAAAATTTTCTATTAAAGGGGAGTCTTTCTGTTTCATAATTTTGTCTTGATCATAGAGTTCCGACATCTAACGAAGCCTGCGGACTTCCTTGAGTCATTTGTGTTTATGGTATTTTATTCAAATTTTGCAATGATTGTCTAGCTTAAAGAAGATCTCATAATCGTTGAGAAGTTATTAACGGTTGCAAACCTTATATCCTTCTTTTCATGTTTTATTATAGGTAATCAATGACCTTTTTAAGAGATTAGAAGTTCATTATTAGAAGGGATATTTCGAGTTTGGTGCCAATAAAATGGTACACTTTCGCGTTTGGTGCCTTACTTTGTCAATATCTGAGTTTGGCGCCCAGTCAACGAATAGGCGTTGATTGACACCGTGTTGACCATCCAATTTAGATTTACAAATGCTAAATGTCTAATAAATTTCTAAACTCTGTTTTATTCACTAACTGCGCCTTATCTTCTACATACTCCATGTTTGAAAAATGAGAGTTGTTGATTTTCATTCACGAGGTTTTAGGTTCCACTCTTAATACCATTGCCATCTTCTTTCATTGCTAATCTCAAATCTTACACTGAGCTACTGTTATTTTCTCATATGACCACCTGTTTACACAAAATTAAATCCAAAGTATGAGCATAGCTCCCTTCATTGTTTACCCGCAAATCATCCAAAATCTATCTCTAATGTAAACCCCAATAATCGTTTCCTTAAACCTTCAAACTAACCATTATTATACTGAACAAATGAATCCATGTAAATGACTCTATTCATTTTCCAAATTAATCATTATTGTAATAATTTAATTTGTTTCCATTTTATGTAAATCCATAGTTATCATGGCAGTCAGATAAGTCGTCCTTATTTCTCTGGAACGCTCGTAACGTGTTTGGAAAATGATCTAGAGAGATTTCCCTACCGTGGTCCGTGTTACTGAACTAGTTAAATTAAATATTGATTGTTTAAACAATTATTCACAAAGACACGTATTTATTTACAAAAGTTTGTGGGGGGCCGAGCAACAAGTTGTGCTCCAACACATCTTGTGAACGGTCCACCAGTCATCCGTTGAGTCAACTGCTTGGTTGGAACCCACACCAAACTCAAATTCCGACAAAGTTAGGTACCAAAGGCAAAGGTGTGCCGTTTTATAGGCACCAAACTCAAAATACCCCTTATTATAAATATTGTCTACTTATATAACTCTCTTTCTCCCCCAAGGTTTTTTGTAATCTCTTTTTCGACTATTTTGCTCATAACTTCTTCATACGAAGTGGGAGTGACCTCATTCTTTTTCTGTTACCTCTGTCTTTTAGTTCCCCACAATATACAGGAAAATTTTTAGGATTTGGACGCTTAGCATTTGGTGTTTCATCCTTATTTTTCAATGTAAATGATGACTTCCCTCTTTATTTTTGGAATCAACATACGTAGAAATCAATTTAGATAACATGTAGAGCCTTTAAATGTATTATTTTTTACCACAATAATTTTTTTGAAAATTTTATAATAAAAATGAGTTTATAAAGTTTATAGTTTGGTTTTAAAAAAAAAGGATTTCGACTTCTAACGAATTCACTGGACTTCCTTGAGTCAATGCATCCAAAATGCAAGCTTTTTTCGACTCTCAAGCCTCTAGATGTAATTTGTGCATGAAATATTTTTTCTGAAATTTTTTTATTAAAGGGGAGTCTTTCTGTTTCATGATTTGGTCTTGATCATAGAATTCCGACATCTAACGAAACCTGCGGACTTCCTTGAGTCATTTGTGTTTATGGTATTTTATTCAAATTTTGCAATGATTATCTAGCTTAAAGAAGATCCCATAATCATTGAGAAGTTATTAACGGTTGCAAACCTTATCTCCTTCTTTCCATGTTTTATTATGGGTAATCTATGACCTTTTTAAGAGATTAGAAGTTCATTATTAGAAGGGATATTTCGAGTTTGGTGCCTATAAAATGGTAAACTTTCGCGTTTGGTGCCTAACTTTGTCAATATCTGAGTTTGGTGCCCAGTCAATGAATAGGCGTTGATTGATACCGTGTTGACCATCCAGTTTAGAGTTACAAATGTTAAATGTCTAATAAAATTCTCAACTCCGTTTTATTCACTAACTGCGCCTTATCTTCTACATACTCCATGTTTGAGAAATGAGAGTTGTTGAATTTCATTCACTAGGTTTTAGGTTCCACTCTTAATACCATTGCCATCTTCTTTCATTGCTAATCTCAAATCATACACTGAGCTAATTTTATTTTCTCATATGACCACCTGTTTACACAAAATTAAATCCAAAGTATAAGCATAGCTCCCTTCATTGTTTACCCGTAAATCATCCAAAATCTATCTCTCATGTAAACCCCAATAATCGTTTCCTTAAACCTTCAAACTAACCATTATTGTATTAAACGAATGAATCCATGTAAATGACCCTATTCATTTTTCAAACTAATCAATATTGTATTAATTAAATTTGTTTCCATTTTGTGTAAATCCATAGTTATCATGGCAGTCAGATAAGTCAGCCTTATTTCTCAGGAACGCTTGTAACGTGTTTGGAAAATGATCTAGAGAGATTTCCCTACCGTGGTCCGTGTTAGTGAACTAGTTAAATTAAATAATGATTGTTTAAAAAATTATTCACAAAGACACGTATTTATTTACAAAAGTTGGCGGTGGGGCGAGCAACAAGTTGTGCTCCAACACAGCTTGTGAACGGTCCACCAGTCATCCGTTGAGTCAACTGCTTGGTTGGGACCCACACCAAACTCAAATTCCGACAAAGTTAGGTACCAAAGGAAAAGGTGTGCCATTTTATAGGCACCAAACTCAAAATAACCCTTATTATAAATATTGTCTACTTATATAACTCTCTTTGTCCCCCAAGGTTTTGTGTAATCTCTTTTTTGACTATTTTGCTCCTAACTTCTTCATACGAAGTGGGAATGACCTCATTCTTTTTATGTTACCTCTGTCTTTCAGTTCCCCACAGTATACAGGAAAATTTTTAGGATTTGGAAGCTTAGCAATTGGTGTTTCATCCTTATTTTCAATGTAAAGGATTTCTC
>NW_020620159.1:1259786-1267292 GCF_003573695.1 Papaver somniferum
GCTCTTTATTTTTGGAATCAAAATACGTAGAAATGCAATTTTGATAACATGTAGAGCCTTTAAATGTATTATTTTTTACCATCATCATTTTTTAGAAAATTTCATAATAAAAATGAGTTTATCTAGTTTATAGTTTGGTTTTAAAAAAAGGATTTCGACTACTAACGAAGTCACTGGATTTCCTTGAGTCAATGCATCCAAAATGCAAGCTTTTTTCGAATCTCAAGCTTCTAGACATGTAATTTGTGCAAGAAATATTGTTTCTGAATTTTTTTTATTAAAGGGGATTCTTTATGTTTCATGATTTCGTCTTGATCATAGAGTTCCGACATCTAACGAAGCCTGCGGACTTCCTTGAGTCATTTGTGTTTATGGTATTTTATTAAAATTTGCAATGATTATCTAACTTAAAGAAGATCCTATAATCATTAAGAAGTTATTAACGGTTGCAAACCTTATCTTCTTCTTTCCATGTTTTATTATAGGTAATCTATGACCTTTTTAAGAGATTATAAGTTCATTATTAGAAGGGATATTTCGAGTTTGGTGCCTATAAAATGGTACACTTTCGCGTTTGGTGCCTAAGTTTGTCAATATCTGAGTTTGGTGCCCAGTCAACGAATAGGCGTTGATTGACACCGTGTTGACCATCCAATTTAGATTTACAAATGCTAAATGTCTAATAAAATTCTAAACTCTGTTTTATTCACTAACTGCGCCTTATCTTCTACATACTCCATGTTTGAAAAATGAGAGTTGTTGATTTTCATTCACGAGGTTTTACGTTCCACTCTTAATACCATTGCCATCTTCTTTCATTGCGAATCTCAAATCATACACTGAGCTACTGTTATTTTCTCATATGACCACCTGTTTACAAAAAATTAAATCCAAAGTATGAGCATAGCTCCCTTCATTGTTTACCCGCAAATCATCCAAAATCTATCTCTAATGTAAACCCCAATAATCGTTTCCTTAAACCTTCAAACTAACCATTATTATATTGAACAAATGAATCCACATAAATGACTCTATTCATTTTCCAAATTAATCATTATTGTATTAATTAAATTTGTTTACATTTTATGTAAATCCATAGTTATCATGGCAGTCAGATAAGTCGTCCTTATTTCTCTGGAACGCTCGTAACGTGTTTGGAAAATGATCTAGAGAGATTTCCCTACCGTGGTCCGTGTTACTGAACTAGTTAAATTAAATATTGATTGTTTAAACAATTATTCACAAAGACACGTATTTATTTACAAAAGTTGGTGGGGGGCCGAGCAACAAGTTGTGCTCCAACACAGCTTGTGAACGGTCCACCAGTCATCTGTTGAGTCAACTGCTTGGTTGGGACCCACACCAAACTCAAATTCCGACAAAGTTAGGTACCAAAGGCAAAGGTGTGCCATTTTATAGGCACCAAACTCAAAATACCCCTTATTATAAATATTGTCTACTTATATAACTCTCTTTCTCCCCCAAGGTTTTTTGTAATCTCTTTTTTGACTATTTTGCTCATAACTTCTTCATACGAAGTGGGAGTGACCTCATTCTTTTTCTGTTACCTCTGTCTTTCAGTTCCCCACAGTATACAGGAAAATTTTTAGGATTTGGACGCTTAGCAATTGGTGTTTCATCCTTATTTTCAATGCAAAGGATGACTTCCCTCTTTATTTTTGGAATCAACATACGTAGAAATGCAATTTGGATAACATGTAGAGCCTTTAAATGTATTATTTTTCACCACAATCTTTTTTTAGAAAACTTTATAATAAAAATGAGTTTATCTAGTTTATAGTTTGGTTTTAAAAAAAGGATTTCGACTTCTAACGAATTCACTGGACTTCCTTGAGTCAATGCATCCAAAATGCAAGCTTTTTTCAACTATCAAGCCTCTAGACATGTAATTTGTGCAGGAAATATTTTTTCTGAAATTTTTTATTAAAAGGGAGTCTTTCTGTTTCATAATTTCGTCTTGATCATAGAGTTCCGACATCTAACGAAGCCTGCGGACTTCCTTGAGTCATTTGTGTTTATGGTATTTTATTCAATTTTTGCGATGATTATCTAGCTTAAAGAAGATCCCATAATCGTTGAAAAGTTATTAACGGTTGCATACCTTGTCTCCTTCTTTCCATGTTTTATTATAGGTAATCTATGACCTTTTTAAGAGATTAGAAGTTCATTATTAGAAGGGATATTTCGAGTTTGTTGCCTACAAAATGGTACACTTTCGCGTTTGGTACCTAACTTTGTCAATATCTTAGTTTGGTGCCCAGTCAACGAACTGGTGTTGATTGACACCGTGTTGACCATCCAATTTAGAGTTAAAAATGTTAAATGTCCACTAAAATTCTAAACTCCGTTTTATTCACTAACTGCGCCTTATCTTCTACATACTCCATGTTTTAGAAATGAGAGTTGTTGATTTTCATTCACGAGGTTTTAGGTTCCACTCTTAATACCATTGCCATCTTCTTTCATTGCTAATCTCAAATCCTACACTGAGATACTGTTATTTTCTCATATGACCACCTGTTTACACAAAATTAAATCCAAAGTATACGCATAGCTCCCTTCATTGTTTACCCATAAATCATCCAAAATCTATCTCTCATGTAAACCCCAATAATCGTTTTTTTAAACATTCAAACTAACCATTATTGTATTGAACAAATGAATCCATGTAAATGACCCTATTCATTTTTCAAATTAATCATTATTGTATTAATTAAATTTGTTTCCACTTTATTTAAATCCATAGTTATCATGGCTGTCAGATAAGTCAGCCTTATTTCTCTGGAACGCTCGTAACGTGTTTGGAAAATGATCTAGAGAGATTTCCCTATCGTGGTCCGTGTTAGTGAACTAGTTAAATTAAATAATGATTCCTTAAAAAATTATTCACAAGGACACGTATTCATTTACAAAAGTTGGCGGGGGCCGAGCAACAAGTTGTCCTCCAACACAGCTTGTGAACGGTCCACCAGTCATCCGTTAAGTCAACTGCTTGGTTGGGACCCACACCAAACTCAAATTCCGACAAAGTTAGGTACCAAAGGCAAAGGTGTGCCATTTTATAGGAACCAAACTCAAAATAGCCCTTATTATAAATATTTTCTACTTATATAAATCTCTTTGTCCCCCAAGGTTTTGTGTAATCTCTTCTTCGACTATTTTGCTCATAACTTCTTCATACGAAGTGGGAGTGACCTCATTATTTTTCTGTTACCTCTGTCTTTCAGTTCCCCACAGTATACAGAATTTTTTTTAGGATTTGGACGCTTAGAAATTGGTGTTTCATCCTTATTTTTAATGTAAAGGATGACTTCCCTCTTTATTTTTGGAATCAACATACGTAGAAATGCAATTTGGATAACATGTAGAGACTTTAAATGTATTATTGTTTACCACAATCATTTTTTAGAAAATTTAGTAATAAAAATGAGTTTATCTAGTTTATAGTTTGGTTTTAAAAAAAGTGTTTCGACTTCTAACGAAATCACTGGACTTCCTTGAGTCAATGCATCCAAAATGCAAGATTTTTTCGACTCTCAAGCCTCTAGACATGTAATTTGTGCAGGAAATATTTTTTCTGAATTTTTTTTATTAAAGGGGAGTCTTTCTGTTTCATCATTTGGTCTTGATCATAGAGTTCCGACATCTAACGAAGCCTGCGGACTTCCTTGAGTCATTTGTGTTTATGGTATTTTATTCAAATTTTTCCATGATTATCTAGCTTAATGAAGATCCCATAATCGTTGAGAAGTTATTAACGGTTGGAAACCTTATCTTCTTCTTTCCATGTTTTATTATAGGTAATCTATGACCTTTTTAAGATATTAGAAGTTCATTATTAGAAGGGATATTCGAGTTTGGTGCCTATAAAATGGTACACTTTCGCGTTTGGTGCCTAAGTTTGTAAATATCTGAGTTTGGTGCCCAGTCAACGAATTGGCGTTGATTGACCGTGTTGACCATCCAATTTAGAGTTAAAAATGTGAAATGTCTTATAAAATTCTAAACTCCGTTTTATTCACTAACTGCGCCTTATCTTCTACATACTCCATGTTTTAGAAATGAGAGTTGTTGATTTTCATTCACGAGGTTTTAGGTTCCACTCTTAATACCATTGCCATCTTCTTTCATTGCTAATCTCAAATCCTACGCTGAGCTACTGTTATTTTCTCATATGACCACCTGTTTACACAAAATTAAATCCAAAGTATACGCATAGCTCCCGTCATTGTTTACCCGTAAATCATCCAAAATCTATCTCTCATGTAAACCCCAATAATCGTTTCTTTAAACCTTCAAACTAACCATTATTGTATTGAACAAATGAATCCATGTAAATTACCCTATTCATTTTTCAAATTAATCATTATTGTATTAATTAAATTTGTTTCCATTTTATGTAAATCCATAGTTATCATGGCAGTCAGATAAGTCAGCCTTATTTCTCTGGAACGCTCGTAACGTGTTTGGAAAATGATCTAGAGAGATTTCCCTACCGTGGTCCGTGTTACTGAACTAGTTAAATTAAATAATGATTGCCTAAACAATTATTCACAAAGACACGTATTTATTTACAAAAGTTGGCGAGGCCGATCAACAAGTTGTGCTCCAACACAGCTTGTGAACGGTCCACCAGTCATCCGTTAAGTCAACTGCTTGGTTGGGACCCACACCAAACTCAAATTCCGACAAAGTTAGGTACCAAAGGCAAAGGTGTGCCATTTTATAGGAACCAAACTCAAAATACCCCTTATTATAAATATTTTCTACTTATATAAATCTCTTTGTCCCCCAAGGTTTTGTGTAATCTCTTTTTCGACTATTTTGCTCATAACTTCTTCATACGAAGTGGGAGTGACCTCATTCTTTTTTTGTTACCTCTGTCTTTCAGTTCCCCACAGTATATAGAAATTTTTTTAGGATTTGGACGCTTAGCAATTGGTGTATCATTTTTATTTTAATGTAAAGGATGACTTCCCTCTTTATTTTTGGAATCAACATACGTAGAAATGCAATTTGGATAACATGTAGAGCCTTTAAATGTATTATTGTTTACCACAATCATTTTTTAGAAAATTTAGTAATAAAAATGAGTTTATCTAGTTTATAGTTTGGTTTTAAAAACAGGATTTCGACTTCTAACGAAATCACTGGACTTCCTAGAGTCAATGCATCCAAAATGCAAGCTTTTTTCGACTCTCAAGCCTCTAGACATGTAATTTGTGCAGGAAATATTTTTTCTAAATTTTTTTTATTAAAGGGGAGTCTTTTTGTTTCATGGTTTGGTCTTGATCATAGAGTTCCGACATCTAACGAAGCCTGCGGACTTCCTTGAGTCATTTGTGTTTATGGTATTTTATTCAAATTTTTCCATGATTATCTAGCTTAAAGAAGATCCCATAATCGTTGAGAAGTTATTAACGGTTGGAAACCTTATCTCCTTCTTTCCATGTTTTATTATAGGTAATCTATGACCTTTTTAAGATATTAGAAGTTCATTATTAGAAGGGATATTTCGAGTTTGGTGCCTATAAAATGGTACACTTTCGCGTTTTGTGCCTAACTTTGTCAATATCTGAGTTTGGTGCCCAGTCAACGAATTGGCGTTGATTGACCGTGTTGACCATCCAATTTAGAGTTAAAAATGTGAAATGTCTAATAAAATTCTAAACTCTGTTTTATTCACTAACTGCGCCCTATCTTCTACATACTCCATGTTTGAGAAATGAGAGTTGTTGATTTTCATTCACGAGGTTTTAGGTTCCACTCTTAATACCATTGCCATCTTCTTTCATTGCTAATCTCAAATCATACACTGAGCAACTGTTATTTTTCTCATATGACCACTTGTTTACACAAAATTAAATCCAAAGTATAAGCATAGCTCCCTTCATTGTTTACCGGTAAATCATCCAAAATCTATCTCTCAAGTAAACCCCAATAATTGTTTCCTTAAACATTCAAACTAACCATTATTGTATTGAAAAAATGAATCCATGTAAATGACCCTATTCATTTTTCAAATTAATCATCATTGTATTAATTAAACTTGTTTCCAATTTCTGTAAATCCATAGTTATCATGGCAGTCAGAAAAGTCAGCCTTATTTCTCTGGAATGCTCGTAACGTGTTTGAAAAATGATCTAGAGAGATTTCCCTACCGAGGTCCGTGTTGGTGAGCTAGTTAAATTAAATAATTATTGTTCACACAATTATTTCCAAAGACACGTATTTATTTACAGAAGTTGGCGAGGGGGCTGAGCAACAAGTTGTGCTCCAACACAGCTTGTGAACGGTCAACCAGTCATCCGTTAATTCAACTGCTTGATTCGTTTTCTTTTTACTCTGTCTTTCAGTTCCCCACAGTATAAAGGAAAGTTTTTATGATTTGGACGATTAAGAATTGGTGTTTCATCCTTATTTTCAATGTAAAGGACGACTTCCCTCTTTATTTTTGGAATCAACATACGTAAAAATGCAATTTGGATAACATGTAGAGCCTTTAAATGTATTATTTTTTACTGCAATCATTTTTAAGAAAATTTGATAATAAAACTGAGTTTATATAGTTTATAGTTTGGTTTTAAAAAAAAGGATTTCGACTTCTAACGAAGTCACTCGATTTCCTTGAGTCAATGCATCCAAAATGCAAGTTTTGTTCGACTCTCAAGCCTCAAGACATGTAATTTGTGACGGGAATATTTTTTGTGAACATTTTCTATTAAAGGGGAGTCTTTCTGTTTCATGATTTTGTCTAGATCATAGAGTTTCGACATCTAACGAAGCCTGCGGACTTCCTTGAGTCATTTGTGTTTATGGTATTTTATTCAAATTTTGCAATGATTCTCTAGCTTAAAGAAGATCCTAGAATCGTTGATAAGTTATTAACGGTTGCAAACCTTATCTCCTTCTTTACATGTTTTATTATAGGTAATCTATAACCTTTTTAAGAGATTATAAGTTCATTATTTGAACGGATATTTTTTGTTTGGTTCCTATAAAATTGTACACTTTTGCGTTTGGTGCCTAACTTTGTCAAAATCTGAGTTTGGTGCCCAGTCAACGAATTGACGTTGATTGACCGTGTTAACCATCCTATTTAGAGTTAAAATTGTGAAATGACTAATAAAATTCTAACTTCGTTTTATTCACTAACTGCACCTTATCTTCTACATACTCCATGTTTGAGAAATGAGAGTTGTTGATTTTCATTCACGAGGTTTTAGGTTCCACTCTTAATACCTTCGTCATATTCTTTCATTGCTAATATCAAATCATACACTGAGCTACTATTATTTTCTGATATGACCATTAGTTTACACAAAATTAAATCCAACGTATAAGCATAGCTCCCTTCATTTTTTACCCGTAAATCATCCAAAATCTATATCTCATTTAAACCCCAATAATCGTTTCCTTAAACCTTCAAACTAACCATTAGTGTATTGAAAAAATGAATCCATGTAAATGACTCTATTCATTTTT
>NW_020620159.1:1267302-1330569 GCF_003573695.1 Papaver somniferum
GACTATTTTGCTCATAACTTCTTCATACGAAGTGGGAGTGACCTCATTCTTTTTCTGTTACCTCTGTCTTTCAGTTCCCCACAGTATACAGGAAAATTTTTAGGATTTGGACGCTTAGCAATTGGTGTTTCATCCTTATTTTCAATGCAAAGGATGACTTCCCTCTTTATTTTTGGAATCAACATACGTAGAAATGCAATTTGGATAACATGTAGAGCCTTTAAATGTATTATTTTTCACCACAATCTTTTTTTAGAAAACTTTATAATAAAAATGAGTTTATCTAGTTTATAGTTTGGTTTTAAAAAAAGGATTTCGACTTCTAACGAATTCACTGGACTTCCTTGAGTCAATGCATCCAAAATGCAAGCTTTTTTCAACTATCAAGCCTCTAGACATGTAATTTGTGCAGGAAATATTTTTTCTGAAATTTTTTATTAAAAGGGAGTCTTTCTGTTTCATAATTTCGTCTTGATCATAGAGTTCCGACATCTAACGAAGCCTGCGGACTTCCTTGAGTCATTTGTGTTTATGGTATTTTATTCAATTTTTGCGATGATTATCTAGCTTAAAGAAGATCCCATAATCGTTGAAAAGTTATTAACGGTTGCATACCTTGTCTCCTTCTTTCCATGTTTTATTATAGGTAATCTATGACCTTTTTAAGAGATTAGAAGTTCATTATTAGAAGGGATATTTCGAGTTTGTTGCCTACAAAATGGTACACTTTCGCGTTTGGTACCTAACTTTGTCAATATCTTAGTTTGGTTCCCAGTCAACGAACTGGTGTTGATTGACACCGTGTTGACCATCCAATTTAGAGTTAAAAATGTTAAATGTCCACTAAAATTCTAAACTCTGTTTTATTCACTAACTGCGCCTTATCTTTTACATAATCCATGTTTTAGAAATGAGAGTTGTTGATTTTCATTCACGAGGTTTTAGGTTCCACTCTTAATACCATTGCCATCTTCTTTCATTGCTAATCTCAAATCCTACACTGAGATACTGTTATTTTCTCATATGACCACCTGTTTACACAAAATTAAATCCAAAGTATACGCATAGCTCCCTTCATTGTTTACCCATAAATCATCCAAAATCTATCTCTCATGTAAACCCCAATAATCGTTTTTTTAAACATTCAAACTAACCATTATTGTATTGAACAAATGAATCCATGTAAATGACCCTATTCATTTTTCAAATTAATCATTATTGTATTAATTAAATTTGTTTCCACTTTATTTAAATCCATAGTTATCATGGCTGTCAGATAAGTCAGCCTTATTTCTCTGGAACGCTCGTAACGTGTTTGGAAAATGATCTAGAGAGATTTCCCTATCGTGGTCCGTGTTAGTGAACTAGTTAAATTAAATAATGATTCCTTAAAAAATTATTCACAAGGACACGTATTCATTTACAAAAGTTGGCGGGGGCCGAGCAACAAGTTGTCCTCCAACACAGCTTGTGAACGGTCCACCAGTCATCCGTTAAGTCAACTGCTTGGTTGGGACCCACACCAAACTCAAATTCCGACAAAGTTAGGTACCAAAGGCAAAGGTGTGCCATTTTATAGGAACCAAACTCAAAATACCCCTTATTATAAATATTTTCTACTTATATAAATCTCTTTGTCCCCCAAGGTTTTGTGTAATCTCTTCTTCGACTATTTTGCTCATAACTTCTTCATACGAAGTGGGAGTGACCTCATTATTTTTCTGTTACCTCTGTCTTTCAGTTCCCCACAGTATACAGAATTTTTTTTAGGATTTGGACGCTTAGAAATTGGTGTTTCATCCTTATTTTTAATGTAAAGGATGACTTCCCTCTTTATTTTTGGAATCAACATACGTAGAAATGCAATTTGGATAACATGTAGAGACTTTAAATGTATTATTGTTTACCACAATCATTTTTTAGAAAATTTAGTAATAAAAATGAGTTTATCTAGTTTATAGTTTGGTTTTCAAAAAAGTGTTTCGACTTCTAACGAAATCACTGGACTTCCTTGAGTCAATGCATCCAAAATGCAAGATTTTTTCGACTCTCAAGCCTCTAGACATGTAATTTGTGCAGGAAATATTTTTTCTGAAATTTTTTTATTAAAGGGGAGTCTTTCTGTTTCATGATTTGGTCTTGATCATAGAGTTCCGACATCTAACGAAGCCTGCGGACTTCCTTGAGTCATTTGTGTTTATGGTATTTTATTCAAATTTTTCCATGATTATCTAGCTTAAAGAAGATCCCATAATCGTTGAGAAGTTATTAACGGTTGGAAACCTTATCTCCTTCTTTCCATGTTTTATTATAGGTAATCTATGACCTTTTTAAGATATTAGAAGTTCATTATTAGAAGGGATATTTCGAGTTTGGTGCCTATAAAATGGTACACTTTCGCGTTTTGTGCCTAACTTTGTCAATATCTGAGTTTGGTGCCCAGTCAACGAATTGGCGTTGATTGACCGTGTTGACCATCCAATTTAGAGTTAAAAATGTGAAATGTCTAATAAAATTCTAAACTCTGTTTTATTCACTAACTGCGCCCTATCTTCTACATACTCCATGTTTGAGAAATGAGAGTTGTTGATTTTCATTCACGAGGTTTTAGGTTCCACTCTTAATACCATTGCCATCTTCTTTCATTGCTAATCTCAAATCATACACTGATCTACTGTTATTTTCTCATATGACCACATGTTTACACAAAATTAAATCCAAAGTATAAGCATAGATCCCTTCATTGTTTACCGGTAAATCATCAAAAATCTATCTCTCATGTAAACCCCAATAATTGTTTCCTTAAACATTCAAACTAACCATTATTGTATTGAAAAAATGAATCCATGTAAATGACCCTATTCATTTTTCAAATTAATCATCATTGTATTAATTAAACTTGTTTCCAATTTCTGTAAATCCATAGTTATCATGGCAGTCAGAAAAGTCAGCCTTATTTCTCTGGAATGCTCGTAACGTGTTTGAAAAATGATCTAGAGAGATTTCCCTACCGAGGTCCGTGTTGGTGAGCTAGTTAAATTAAATAATTATTGTTCAAACAATTATTGCCAAAGACACGTATTTATTTACAGAAGTTGGCGAGGGGGCTGAGCAACAAGTTGTGCTCCAACACAGCTTGTGAACGGTCAACCAGTCATCCGTTAATTCAACTGCTTGATTCGTTTTCTTTTTACTCTGTCTTTCAGTTCCCCACAGTATAAAGGAAAGTTTTTATGATTTGGACGATTAAGAATTGGTGTTTCATCCTTATTTTCAATGTAAAGGACGACTTCCCTCTTTATTTTTGGAATCAACATACGTAAAAATGCAATTTGGATAACATGTAGAGCCTTTAAATGTATTATTTTTTACTGCAATCATTTTTAAGAAAATTTTATAATAAAACTGAGTTTATATAGTTTATAGTTTGGTTTTAAAAAAAAGGATTTCGACTTCTAACGAAGTCACTCGATTTCCTTGAGTCAATGCATCCAAAATGCAAGTTTTGTTCGACTCTCAAGCCTCAAGACATGTAATTTGTGACGGGAATATTTTTTGTGAACATTTTCTATTAAAGGGGAGTCTTTCTGTTTCATGATTTTGTCTAGATCATAGAGTTCCGACATCTAACGAAGCCTGCGGACTTCCTTGAGTCATTTGTGTTTATGGTATTTTATTCAAATTTTGCAATGATTCTCTAGCTTAAAGAAGATCCTAGAATCGTTGATAAGTTATTAACGGTTGCAAACCTTATCTCCTTCTTTACATGTTTTATTATAGGTAATCTATAACCTTTTTAAGAGATTATAAGTTCATTATTTGACCGGATATTTTTGGTTTGGTTCCTATAAAATTGTACACTTTTGCGTTTGGTGCCTAACTTTGTCAAAATCTGAGTTTGGTGCCCAGTCAACGAATTGACGTTGATTGACCGTGTTAACCATCCTATTTAGAGTTAAAATTGTGAAATGACTAATAAAATTCTAACTTCGTTTTATTCACTAACTGCACCTTATCTTCTACATACTCCATGTTTGAGAAATGAGAGTTGTTGATTTTCATTCACGAGGTTTTAGGTTCCACTCTTAATACCTTCGTCATATTCTTTCATTGCTAATATCAAATCATACACTGAGCTACTATTATTTTCTGATATGACCATTAGTTTACACAAAATTAAATCCAACGTATAAGCATAGCTCCCTTCATTTTTTACCCGTAAATCATCCAAAATCTATATCTCATTTAAACCCCAATAATCGTTTCCTTAAACCTTCAAACTAACCATTAGTGTATTGAAAAAATGAATCCATGTAAATGACTCTATTCATTTTTTAAATTAATTATTACTGTAATAATTAAATTTGTTTCCATTTTCTATAAATCCATAGTTATCATGGCAATCAGATTATGTCAGCCTTATTTCTCTGGAACGCTCGTAACGTGTTTAAAAAATGCTCTAGAGAGATTTCCTTAATGTGTTCCGTGTTGGTGAATTAGTTAAATCAAATAATCCGGGGTTCGGGGTTTTCAAACCTTATCTCCTTCTTTACATGTTTCATTATAGGTAATCTATGACCCTTTGAAGAGATTAGAAGTTCATTATTTGAAGGGATATTTTGAGTTTGATGCCTATAAAATTGCACACCTTTGCCTTTGGTACCTAACTTTGTCAGAATTTGAGTTTGGTGAGTATCCCAATCAAGCAGTTGACTTAACGGATGACTGGTTGATCGTTCACAAGCTGTGTTGGAGCACAACTTGTTGCTCGGCCCCCTGCCAACTTTTGTAAATAAATAAGCGTCTTTGTCAATAATTGTGTAAACAATAATTATTTAATTTGACTAATTCACTAACACGGACCACATTAGGGAAAACTCTCTAGAGCATTTTACAAACACGTTACGAGCGTTCCAGAGAAATAAGGCTGACATAATCTAATTGCCATGGTAATTATGGATTTACATAAAATGGAAACAAACTTATTGAATACAATAATGATTAATTTTAAAAATGAATAGAGTCATTACATGGATTCATTTGTTCAATACAATAATGGTTAGTTTGAAGGTTTAAGGAAACGATTATTGGGGTTTACATGAGAAATAGATTTTGGATGATTTACGGGTAAAAAATGAAGGAAGCTATGCTTATACTTTGGATTTAATTTAGTGTAAACTAATGGTCATATGAGAAAATAACAGTAGCTCAGTCTATGATTTGAGATTAGCAATGAAGAAGATGGCGATGGTATTAAGAGTGGGACCTAAAACCTCGAGAATGAAAATCAACAACTCTCATTTCTCAAACATGGAGTATGTAGAAGATAATGTGCAGTTAGTGAATAAAACGAAGTTTAGAATTTATTAGTCATTTCACAATTTTAACTCTAAATAGGATGGTCAACACGCTCAATGAACGTCAATTCGTTGACTGGGCACCGAACTCAGATTTTGACAAAGTTAGGCACCAAACGCTAAAGTGTACAATTTTATAGGCACCAAACTCAAAATATCCCTTCAAATAATGAACTTCTAATCTCTTAAAAAGGTCATAGATTACCTATAATAAAACATGTAAAGAAGGAGATAAGGTTTGCAACCGTGAATAACCTCTTAACGATTCTAGTTTCTTCTTTAAGCTTGATAATCATTGCAAAATTTTATTAAAATATCATAAGCACAAATAACTCAAGGAAGTCCGCCGGCTTCGTTAGATGTCGGAACTCTATGATAAAGACCATATCATGAACAAGAAAGACTCCCCTTTAATAAAAAATGTTTAGAAAAAATAATTCCGTCACAAATTACATGTCTAGAGGCTTGAGAGTCGAAAAAAGCTTGCATTTTGGATGCATTGACTCAAGGAAGTCTAGTGACTTCGTTAGAATTCGAAATCCTTTTTTTTGAAAACAACTATAAACTAGATAAACTCAGTTTTATAATAAAATTTTCTAAAACAAAAATACGGTAAAAAATATTATGCAAATTTCATTTCTACGTATGTTATGCAAAAAAAGGGAAGTCACCCTTTACATTGAAAATAAGGATGAAACACCAATTGTTAACCGTCCAAATCCTAAAAAATTTCTTGTATATTGTGGGGAACCGAAAGACAGAGGTAGTAGAAAAATAATGAGGTCATTCCCACTTCGTATGAAGAAGTTATAAGCAAAATAGTCGAAAAAGAGATTACACAAAACCTTGGGTGACAAAGAGAGTTATATAAGTAGACAATATTTGTAATAAGGGATATTTTGAGTTTGGTGCCTATAAAATGGCACACCTTTGCCTTTGGTACCTAACTTTGTCAGAATTTGAGTTTGGTGAGGATCCCAATCAAGCAGTTGATTTATCGGATGACTGGTTCACCGTTCACAAGCTGCGTAGGAGCAAAACTTGTTGCTCGGCCCCTGCCAAATTTTGTAAATAAATACGTGCCTTTTTCAATAATTGTTTAAAGAATAATTATTTAATTTAACTAGTTCACTAACACGTACCTCGTAGGTAAATCTCTTTAGATCATTTTTCAAACACGTTACGAGCGTTCCAGAGAAATAAGGCTAACATAATCTAACTGGCATGATAACTATGGATTTACCGAAAAAGGTAACAAATTTAATTAATATAATAATGATTATTTTGAAAAATAAATAGAGTCATTTACATGGATTCATTTGTTCAATACAATAATGGTTAGTTTTAAGGTTTAAGGAAACGATTATTGAGGTTTACATGAGAGATATATTTTGGATAATTTACGGGTAAACAATGAAGGGAGCTATGCTTATACTTTAGATTTAATTTTGTGTAAACAAGTGGTCATATGAGAAGATGGCGATGGTATTAAAAACTGGAACCTAAAACCTCGTGAATGAAAATAAACAACTCTCCTTTCTCAAACATGGAGTATGTAGAAGATAAGGTGCATTTAGTGAATAAACCGGAGTTTTGAATTTTATTAGTCATTTCACATTTTTAACTCTAAATTGGATGGTCAACACGGTCAATCAACGCCAATTCATTGACTGGGCACCAAACTCAGATATGGAAAAAGTTAAGCACCAAACGCGAAAGTGTACCATTTTATAGGCACCAAACTCAAAATTTCCCTTCTAATATTGAACTTGTAATCTCTTAAAAAGGTCATATATTACCTATAATAAAACATGGAAAGAAGGAGATAAGGTTTGCAACCGTTAATAACTTCTCAACAATTCTAGGATTTTCATTAAGCTAGATACTCATTGCAAAATTTTAATAAAATACCATAAACACAAATGACTCAAGGAAGTATGAAGGCTTCGTTAGATGTCGGAACTCTATGATCAAGACCAAATCATGAAACAGAACCAAAAAGCTTGCATTTTGGATACATTGACTCAAGGAAGTCTAGTAACTTCGTTAGAAGTCGAAATCCTTTGTTAAAAAACAAACTATAAACTAAATAAACTTAGTTTTATTTTCTATTACACAAAACCTTGGGGGACAAAGACAGTTATATAAGTAGACAATATTTATAATAAGGGATATTTTGAGTTTGGTTCCTATAACATGGCACACCTTTGCCTTTGGTACCTAACTTTGTCAGAATTTGAGTTTTGTGTGATCCCAATCAAGCAGTTGATTTAACGGATGGCTGGTTGTCCGTTCACAAGCTGTGTTGGAGCACAACTTGTTGCTCCCCGCCAACTTTTGTAAATAAATACGTGTCTTTGTCAATAATTGTTTAAACAATAATTTTTTTAATTTAACTAATCACCAACACGGACGACGATAGGTAAATCTCTCTAGAGCATTTTTCAAACACGTTACGAGCGGTCCAGAGAAATAAGGCTGCCTTATCTGACTGTCAAGATAACTATGGATTTACATAAAATGGAAACAAGTTTAATTAATACAATAATGAATAGGGTCATTTATTAGACATTTCACATTTTTAACTCTAAATTGGATGGTCAACACGGTCAATCAACCCAATTCGTTGACTGGGCACCACACTCAGATTTTGACAAAGTTAGGCACCAAAAGGAAAAGTGTGCCATTTTATAGACACCAAACTCAAAATATCCCTTCTAATAATAAACTTCTAATGTCTTAAAAATATCATAGATTACCTATAACAAAACATGGAAAGAAGGAGATAAGGTTTGCAACCGTTAATAACTTTTCAACGATTCTGGGATTCTTTAAGCTAGATAATCACCGCAAAAATTGAATAAAATACCATGAACACAAATGACTCAAGGAAGTCCGCAGGCTTCGTTAGAGGTCGGAACTCTATGATCAAGACCAAATCATCAAACAGAAAGACTCCCCTTTAATAGAAAATTTTCAGAAAAAATATTTCCTGAACAAATTACATGTCTGGAGGCTTGAGAGTCGAAAAAAGCTTGCATTTTAGATGCATTGACTCAAGCAAGTCCAGTGACTTCGTTAGAAGTCGAAATCCTTTTTCTAAAACCAAACTATAAACTAGATAAACTCTTTTTTATTCAAAAATTTTCTAAAAAATGATTGTGGTAAACAATAATACATTTAAAGGCTCTACATGTTATCCAAATTGCATTTCTACGTATGTTGATTCCAAAAATAAAGAGGGAAGTCATACTTTACATTAAAAATAAGGATGAAACACCAATTGCTAAGCGTCCAAATCCTAAAAAATTTCTTGTATACTCTAAAAGAGGGAAGTCATCCTTTACATTGAAAATAAGGATGAAAAACTAATTTCTAAGCGTCCAAATCCTAAATATTTTCCTGTAAACTCTGGGGAACTGAAAGACAGAGGTAACATAAAAAGAATGAGGTCATTCCCACTTCGTATGAAGAAGTTATGAGAAAAATAGTCGAAAAAGATATTACACAAAACCTTGGGGGACAAAGAGAGTTATATAAGTAGACAATATTTATAATAAGAGGTATTTTGAGTTTGGTGCCTATAAAATGGCACACCTTTGCCTTTGGTACCTAACTTTGTGGGAATTTGAGTTTGGTGTGGGTCCCAATCAAACAGTTGATTTAACGGATGACTGGTGGACCGTTCACAAGCTGTGTTGGAGCACAACTTGTTGCTCGGCCACCTGCAAACTTTTGTAAATAAATACGTGTCTTTGTGAATAATTTTTTAAACAACCATTATTTAATTTAACTAGTTCACTACGGACCACGGTAGGGAAATCTCTCTAGATAATTTTCCAAACACGTTACGAGCGTTCTAGAGAAATAAGGATGACTTATCTGACTGCCATGATAACTATGGATTTACATTAAGTGGAAACAAATTTAATTAATGCAATAATGATTAATTTGAAAAATGAATAGGGTCATTTACATGGATTCATTTGTTCAATACAATAATGGTAAGTTTGAATGTTTAAGGAAACGATTATTGGGGTTTACATGAGAGATAGATTTTTGATGATTTACAGGTAAACAATGAAGGGAGCTATGCTTATACTTTGGATTTAATTTTGCATAAACAGGTGGTCATATGAGAAAATAAAAGCAGATCAGTGTATGATTTGAGATTAGCAATGAAAGAAGATGGCAATGGTATTAAGAGTGGAACCTAAAAGCTCGTGAATGAAAATCAACAACTCTCATTTCTCAAACATGGAGTATGTAGAAGATAGGGTGCAGTTAGTGAATAAAACGGAGTTTAGAATTTTATTAGACATTACACATTTTTAACTCTAAATTGGATGGTCAACACGGTCAATCAACGCCAATTCGTTGACTGGGCACCAAATTCGGATATTTACAAAGTTTGGCACCAAACGCGAAAGTGTACCATTTTATAGGCACCAAACTCGGAATATCCCTTCTGATAATGAACTTCTAATCTATTAAAAAGGTCATAGATTACCTATAATAAAACATGAAAAAAAAGAGATAAGGTTTGCAACCGTTAATAACTTCTCAACGATTATGGGATCTTCTTTAAGCTATATAATCATTGAAAAATTTGAATTTAATACCATAAACACAAATGACTCAAGGAAGTCCGCAGGCTTCGTTAGATGTCGGAACTCTATGATCAAGACCGAATCATGAAACAGAAAGACCCCCATTTAAAAGAAAATTTTTAGAAAAAATATTTCCTACACAAATTACATGTCTAGAGGCTTGAGAGTCGAAAAAAGATTGCATTTTGGATGCATTGACTCAAGGAAGTCTAGTGACTTCGTTAGAAGTCGAAATCCTTTTTTTTAAACCAAACTATAAACTAGATAAACTCATTTTTATTATAAAATTTTCTAAAAAATGATTGCGGTAAAAAATAATACATTTAAAGGCTCTACATTTTATCCAAATTGCATTACTACGTATGTTGATTCCAAAAATAAAGAGGGAAGTCATCCTTTACATTGAAAATAAGGATGCAACACCAATTGCTAAGCGTCCAAATCCTAAAAGTTTTCCTGTATACTGTGGGGAACTGAAAGACAGAGGTAACAGAAAAAGAATGAGGTCATTCCCACTTCGTATGAAGAAGTTATGAGCAAAATAGTCGAAAAAGAGATTACACAAAACCTTGGGGGACAAAGAGAGTTATATAAGTAGACAATATTTATAATAAGGGGTATTTTGAGTTTGGTGCCTATAAAATGGCACACCTTTGCCTTTGGTACCTAACTTTGTCGGAATTTGAGTTTGGTGTGGGTCCCAACCAAGCAGTTGACTTAACGGATGACTGGTGGACCGTTCACAAGCTGTGTTGGAGCACAACTTGTTGCTCGGACCCCGCAAAATTTTGTAAATAAATACGTGTCTTTGTGAATAATTGGTTAAACAATCATTATTTAATTTAACTAGTTCACTTACACGGACCACGGTAGGGAAGTCTCTCTAGAGCATTTTCCAAACACGTTACGAGCGTTCCGGAGAAATAAGGCTGACTTATCTGACTGCCATGATAACTATGGATTTACATAAAATGGAAACAAATTTAATTAATACAATAATGATTAATTTGAAAAATGAATAGGTTCATTTACATGGATTCATTTTTTCAATACAATAATGGTTAGTTTGAAGGTTTAAGGAAACGATTATTGGGGTTTACATGAGAGATAGATTTTGGATGATTTACCGGTAAACAATGAAGGGAGCTATGCTTATACTTTGGATTTAATTTTGTGTAAACAGGTGGTCATATGAGAAAATAACAGTATCTCAGTGTATGATTTGAGATTAGCAATGAAAGAAGATGGCAATGGTATTAAGAGTGGAACCTAAAACCTCGTGAATGAAAATCAACAACTCTCATTTCTCAAACATGGAGTATGTAGAAGATAAGGCGCAGTTAGTGAATAAAACGGAGTTTAGAATTTTATTAGACATTTCACATTTTTAACTCTAAATTGGATGGTCAACACGGTCAATCAACGCCAATTCGTTGACTGGGCACCAAACTCAGATATTGACAAAGTTAGGCACCAAACGCGAAAGTGTACAATTTTATAGGCACCAAACTCGAAATATCCCTTCTAATAATGAACTTCTAATCTTTTGAAAAGGTCATAGATTACCTATAATAAAACATGGAAAGAAGGAGATAAGGTTTTCAACCGTTAATAACTTCTCAACGATTATGGGATCTTCTTTAAGCTAGATAATCATTGCAAAATTTGAATAAAATACCATAAACACAAATGACTCAAGGAAGTCCGCAGTACGAAGTGGGAATGACCTCATTCTCTTTCTGTTACCTCTGTCTTTCAGTTCCCCACAGTATACTGGAAAAAGTTTAGGATTTGGACGCTTAGGAATTGGTGTTTCATCCTTATTTTCAATGTAAAGGATGACTTCCCTCTTTATGTTTGGAATCAACATACGTAGAAATGCAATTTGGATAACATGTAGAGCCTTTAAATGTATTATTTTTTACCGCAATCATTTTTTAGAAAATTTTATAATAAAAATGAGTTTATCTAGTTTATAGTTTGGTTTTAAAAAAAGGATTTCGACTTCTAACGAAATCACAGGACTTCCTTGAGTCAATGCATCCAAAATGCAAGCTTTTTTCGACTCTCAATCCTCTAGACATGTAATTTATGCAGGAAATATTTTTTCTGAAAATTTTCTATCAAAGGGGAGTCTTTCTGTTTCCTGATTTGGTCTTGATCATAGAGTTCCGACATCTAACGAAGCCTGCGGATTTCCTTAAGTCATTTGTTTTTATGGTATTTTATTCAAATTTTTCAATGATTATCTAGCTTAAAGAAGATCCCATAATCGTTGAGAAGTTATTAACGGTTGCAAACCTTATCTCCTTCTTTCCGTGTTTTATTATAGGTAATCTATGACCTTTTTAAAAGATTGTAAGTTTATTATTAGAAGGGATATTTTGAGTTTGGTGCCTATAAAATGGTACACTTTCGCGTTTGGTTCCTAACTTTGTCAATATCTGAGTTTGGTGCCAAGTCAACAAATTGGCGTTGATTGACCGTGTTGACCATCCAATTTAGAGTTAAAAATGTGAAATGTCTAATAAAATTCTAACCTCCGTTTTATTCACTAAGTGCGCCCTATCTTCTACATACTCCATGTTTGAGAAATGAGAGTTGTTGATTTTCATTCACGAGGTTTTAGGTTCCACTCTTAATACCATTGCTATCTTCTTTCATTGCTAATCTCAAATCATACACTGAGCTACTGTTATTTTCTCATATGACCACATGTTTACACAAAATTAAATCCAAAGTATAAGCATAGCTCCCTTCATTGTTTACCGGTAAATCATCCAAAATCTATCTCTCATGTAAACCCCAATAATCGTTTCCTTAAACCTTCAAACTAACCATTATTGTATTGAACAAATGAATCCATGTAAATGACCCTATTCATTTTTAAAATTAATCATTATTGTATTAATTAAATTTGTTTCCATTTTATGCAAATCCATAGTTATCATGGCAGTCAGATAAGTCAGCCTTATTTCTCTGGAACGCTCGTAACGTGTTTGGAAAATCTAGAGAGATTTCCCTACCGTTGTCCGTGTTAGTGAACTAGTTAAACTAAATAATGATTGTTTAAACAATTATTCACAAAGACACGTATTTATTTACAAAAGTTGGCGGGGGTCGAGCAACAAGTTGTGCTCCAACACAACTTGTGAACGGTCCACCAGTCATCCGTTAAGTCAACTGCTTGATTGGGACCTACAACAAACTCAAATTCCGACAAAGTTAGGTACCAAAGGCAAAGGTGTGCCATTTTATAGGCACCGAACCTAAAATAACCCTTATTATAAATATTGTCTACTTATATAACTCTCTTTGTCCCCCAAGGGTTTGTGTAATCTCTTTTTCGACTATTTTGTTCATAACTTCTTCATACGAAGTGGGAATGACCTCATTCTTTTTATGTTACCTCTGTCTTTCAGTTCCCCACAGTATACTGGAAAAATTTTAGGATTTGGACGCTTAGGAATTTGTGTTTCATCCTTATTTTCAATGTAAAGGATGACTTCCCTCTTTATGTTTGGAATCAACATACGTAGAAATGCAATTTGGATAACATGTAGAGCCTTTAAATGTATTATTTTTTACCGCAATCATTTTTTAGAAAATTTTATAATAAAAATGAGTTTATCTAGTTTATAGTTTGGTTTTAAAAAAAGGATTTCGACTTCTAACGAAGTCACTGGACTTCCTTGAGTCAATGCATCCAAAATGCGAGCTTTTTTCGACTCTCAAGCCTCTAGACATGTAATTTATGCAGGAAATATTTTTTCTGAAAATTTTCTATCAAAGGGGAGTCTTTCTGTTTCCTGATTTGGTCTTGATCATAGAGTTCCGACATCTAACGAAGCCTGCGGATTTCCTTGAGTCATTTGTGTTTATGGTATTTTATTCAAATTTTTCAATGATTATCTAGATTAAAGAAGATCCCATAATCGTTGAGAAGTTATTAACGGTTGCAAACCTTATCTCCTTCTTTCCGTGTTTTATTATAGGTAATTTATGACCTTTTTAAAAGATTGTAAGTTTATTATTAGAAGGGATATTTTGAGTTTGGTGCCTATAAAATGGTACACTTTCGCGTTTGGTGCCTAACTTTGTCAATATCTGAGTTTGGTGCCAAGTCAACAAATTGGCGTTGATTGACCGTGTTGACCATCCAATTTAGAGTTAAAAATGTGAAATGTCTAATAAAATTCTAACCTCCGTTTTGTTCACTAACTGCGCCCTATCTTCTACATACTCCATGTTTGAGAAATGAGAGTTGTTGATTTTCATTCACGAGGTTTTAGGTTCCACTCTTAATACCATTGCCATCTTCTTTCATTGCTAATCTCAAATCATACACCGAGCTACTGTTATTTTCTCATATGACCACCTGTTTACACAAAATTAAATCCAAAGTATAAGCATAGCTCCCTTCATTGTTTACCGGTAAATCATCCAAAATCTATCTCTCATGTAAACCCCAATAATCGTTTCCTTAAACCTTCAAACTAACCATTATTGTATTGAACAAATGAATCCATGTAAATGACCCTATTCATTTTTAAAATTAATCATTATTGTATTAATTAAATTTGTTTCCATTTTATGCAAATCCATAGTTATCATGGCAGTCAGATAAGTCAGCCTTATTTCTCTGGAACGCTCGTAACGTGTTTGGAAAATCAAGAGAGATTTCCCTACCGTTGTCCGTGTTAGTGAACTAGTTAAACTAAATAATGATTGTTTAAACAATTATTCACAAAGACACGTATTTATTTACAAAATTTGGCGGGGGTCGAGCAACAAGTTGTGCTCCAACACAACTTGTGAACGGTCCACCAGTCATCCGTTAAGTCAACTGCTTGATTGGGACCTACAACAAACTCAAATTCCGACAAAGTTAGGTACCAAAGGCAAAGGTGTGCCATTTTATAGGCACCGAACCTAAAATAACCCTTATTATAAATATTGTCTACTTATATAACTCTCTTTGTCCCCCAAGGGTTTGTGTAATCTCTTTTTCGACTATTTTGTTCATAACTTCTTCATACGAAGTGGGAATGACCTCATTCTTTTTCTGTTACCTCTGTCTTTCAGTTCCCCACAGTATACTGGAAAAATTTTAGGATTTGGACCCTTAGGAATTTGTGTTCCTTATTTTCAATGTAAAGGATGACTTCCCTCTTTATGTTTGGAATCAACATACGTAGAAATGCAATTTGGATAACATGTAGAGCCTTTAAATGTATTATTTTTTACCGCAATCATTTTTTAGAAAATTTTATAATAAAAATGAGTTTATCTAGTTTATAGTTTGGTTTTACAAAAAGGATTTCGACTTCTAACGAAGTCACTGGACTTCCTTGAGTCAATGCATCCAAAATGCAAGCTTTTTTCGACTCTCAAGCCTCTAGACATGTAATTTATGCAGGAAATATTTTTTCTGAAAATTTTCTATCAAAGGGGAGTCTTTCTGTTTCCTGATTTGGTCTTGATCATAGAGTTCCGACATCTAACGAAGCCTGCGGATTTCCTTGAGTCATTTGTGTTTATGGTATTTTATTCAAATTTTTCCATGATTATCTAGCTTAAAGAAGATCCCATAATCGTTGAGAAGTTATTAACGGTTGGAAACCTTATCTCCTTCTTTCCATGTTTTATTATAGGTAATCTATGACCTTTTTAAGATATTAGAAGTTCATTATTAGAAGGGATATTTCGAGTTTGGTGCCTATAAAATGGTACACTTTCGCGTTTTGTGCCTAACTTTGTCAATATCTGAGTTTGGTGCCCAGTCAACGAATTGGCGTTGATTGACCGTGTTGACCATCCAATTTAGAGTTAAAAATGTGAAATGTCTAATAAAATTCTAAACTCTGTTTTATTCACTAACTGCGCCCTATCTTCTACATACTCCATGTTTGAGAAATGAGAGTTGTTGATTTTCATTCACGAGGTTTTAGGTTCCACTCTTAATACCATTGCCATCTTCTTTCATTGCTAATCTCAAATCATACACTGAGCAACTGCTATTTTTCTCATATGACCACTTGTTTACACAAAATTAAATCCAAAGTATAAGCATAGCTCCCTTCATTGTTTACCGGTAAATCATCCAAAATCTATCTCTCAAGTAAACCCCAATAATTGTTTCCTTAAACATTCAAACTAACCATTATTGTATTGAAAAAATGAATCCATGTAAATGACCCTATTCATTTTTCAAATTAATCATCATTGTATTAATTAAACTTGTTTCCAATTTCTGTAAATCCATAGTTATCATGGCAGTCAGAAAAGTCAGCCTTATTTCTCTGGAATGCTCGTAACGTGTTTGAAAAATGATCTAGAGAGATTTCCCTACCGAGGTCCGTGTTGGTGAGCTAGTTAAATTAAATAATTATTGTTCACACAATTATTGCCAAAGACACGTATTTATTTACAGAAGTTGGCGAGGGGGCTGAGCAACAAGTTGTGCTCCAACACAGCTTGTGAACGGTCAACCAGTCATCCGTTAATTCAACTGCTTGATTCGTTTTCTTTTTACTCTGTCTTTCAGTTCCCCACAGTATAAAGGAAAGTTTTTATGATTTGGACGATTAAGAATTGGTGTTTCATCCTTATTTTCAATGTAAAGGACGACTTCCCTCTTTATTTTTGGAATCAACATACGTAAAAATGCAATTTGGATAACATGTAGAGCCTTTAAATGTATTATTTTTTACTGCAATCATTTTTAAGAAAATTTGATAATAAAACTGAGTTTATATAGTTTATAGTTTGGTTTTAAAAAAAAGGATTTCGACTTCTAACGAAGTCACTCGATTTCCTTGAGTCAATGCATCCAAAATGCAAGTTTTGTTCGACTCTCAAGCCTCAAGACATGTAATTTGTGACGGGAATATTTTTTGTGAACATTTTCTATTAAAGGGGAGTCTTTCTGTTTCATGATTTTGTCTAGATCATAGAGTTTCGACATCTAACGAAGCCTGCGGACTTCCTTGAGTCATTTGTGTTTATGGTATTTTATTCAAATTTTGCAATGATTCTCTAGCTTAAAGAAGATCCTAGAATCGTTGATAAGTTATTAACGGTTGCAAACCTTATCTCCTTCTTTACATGTTTTATTATAGGTAATCTATAACCTTTTTAAGAGATTATAAGTTCATTATTTGAACGGATATTTTTTGTTTGGTTCCTATAAAATTGTACACTTTTGCGTTTGGTGCCTAACTTTGTCAAAATCTGAGTTTGGTGCCCAGTCAACGAATTGACGTTGATTGACCGTGTTAACCATCCTATTTAGAGTTAAAATTGTGAAATGACTAATAAAATTCTAACTTCGTTTTATTCACTAACTGCACCTTATCTTCTACATACTCCATGTTTGAGAAATGAGAGTTGTTGATTTTCATTCACGAGGTTTTAGGTTCCACTCTTAATACCTTCGTCATATTCTTTCATTGCTAATATCAAATCATACACTGAGCTACTATTATTTTCTGATATGACCATTAGTTTACACAAAATTAAATCCAACGTATAAGCATAGCTCCCTTCATTTTTTACCCGTAAATCATCCAAAATCTATATCTCATTTAAACCCCAATAATCGTTTCCTTAAACCTTCAAACTAACCATTAGTGTATTGAAAAAATGAATCCATGTAAATGACTCTATTCATTTTTTAAATTAATTATTACTGTAATAATTAAATTTGTTTCCATTTTCTATAAATCCATAGTTATCATGGCAATCAGATTATGTCAGCCTTATTTCTCTGGAACGCTCGTAACGTGTTTAAAAAATGCTCTAGAGAGATTTCCTTAATGTGTTCCGTGTTGGTGAATTAGTTAAATCAAATAATCCGGGGTTCGGGGTTTTCAAACCTTATCTCCTTCTTTACATGTTTCATTATAGGTAATCTATGACCCTTTGAAGAGATTAGAAGTTCATTATTTGAAGGGATATTTTGAGTTTGATGCCTATAAAATTGCACACCTTTGCCTTTGGTACCTAACTTTGTCAGAATTTGAGTTTGGTGAGTATCCCAATCAAGCAGTTGACTTAACGGATGACTGGTTGATCGTTCACAAGCTGTGTTGGAGCACAACTTGTTGCTCGGCCCCCTGCCAACTTTTGTAAATAAATAAGCGTCTTTGTCAATAATTGTGTAAACAATAATTATTTAATTTGACTAATTCACTAACACGGACCACATTAGGGAAAACTCTCTAGAGCATTTTACAAACACGTTACGAGCGTTCCAGAGAAATAAGGCTGACATAATCTAATTGCCATGGTAATTATGGATTTACATAAAATGGAAACAAACTTATTGAATACAATAATGATTAATTTTAAAAATGAATAGAGTCATTACATGGATTCATTTGTTCAATACAATAATGGTTAGTTTGAAGGTTTAAGGAAACGATTATTGGGGTTTACATGAGAAATAAATTTTGGATGATTTACGGGTAAAAAATGAAGGAAGCTATGCTTATACTTTGGATTTAATTTAGTGTAAACTAATGGTCATATGAGAAAATAACAGTAGCTCAGTCTATGATTTGAGATTAGCAATGAAGAAGATGGCGATGGTATTAAGAGTGGGACCTAAAACCTCGAGAATGAAAATCAACAACTCTCATTTCTCAAACATGGAGTATGTAGAAGATAATGTGCAGTTAGTGAATAAAACGAAGTTTAGAATTTATTAGTCATTTCACAATTTTAACTCTAAATAGGATGGTCAACACGCTCAATGAACGTCAATTCGTTGACTGGGCACCGAACTCAGATTTTGACAAAGTTAGGCACCAAACGCTAAAGTGTACAATTTTATAGGCACCAAACTCAAAATATCCCTTCAAATAATGAACTTCTAATCTCTTAAAAAGGTCATAGATTACCTATAATAAAACATGTAAAGAAGGAGATAAGGTTTGCAACCGTGAATAACCTCTTAACGATTCTAGTTTCTTCTTTAAGCTTGATAATCATTGCAAAATTTTATTAAAATATCATAAACACAAATAACTCAAGGAAGTCCGCCGGCTTCGTTAGATGTCGGAACTCTATGATAAAGACCATATCATGAACAAGAAAGACTCCCCTTTAATAAAAAATGTTTAGAAAAAATAATTCCGTCACAAATTACATGTCTAGAGGCTTGAGAGTCGAAAAAAGCTTGCATTTTGGATGCATTGACTCAAGGAAGTCTAGTGACTTCGTTAGAATTCGAAATCCTTTTTTTTGAAAACAACTATAAACTAGATAAACTCAGTTTTATAATAAAATTTTCTAAAACAAAAATACGGTAAAAAATATTATGCAAATTTCATTTCTACGTATGTTATGCAAAAAAAGGGAAGTCACCCTTTACATTGAAAATAAGGATGAAACACCAATTGTTAACCGTCCAAATCCTAAAAAATTTCTTGTATATTGTGGGGAACCGAAAGACAGAGGTAGTAGAAAAATAATGAG
Organism: Papaver somniferum; assembly: GCF_003573695.1. NCBI lineage: Eukaryota > Viridiplantae > Streptophyta > Magnoliopsida > Ranunculales > Papaveraceae > Papaver > Papaver somniferum. The sequence goes on from NW_020620159.1 coordinate 1,286,750, forward strand.
GTCATTCCCACTTCGTATGAAGAAGTTATAAGCAAAATAGTCGAAAAAGAGATTACACAAAACCTTGGGTGACAAAGAGAGTTATATAAGTAGACAATATTTGTAATAAGGGATATTTTGAGTTTGGTGCCTATAAAATGGCACACCTTTGCCTTTGGTACCTAACTTTGTCAGAATTTGAGTTTGGTGAGGATCCCAATCAAGCAGTTGATTTATCGGATGACTGGTTCACCGTTCACAAGCTGCGTAGGAGCAAAACTTGTTGCTCGGCCCCTGCCAACTTTTGTAAATAAATACGTGCCTTTTTCAATAATTGTTTAAAGAATAATTATTTAATTTAACTAGTTCACTAACACGTACCTCGTAGGTAAATCTCTTTAGATCATTTTTCAAACACGTTACGAGCGTTCCAGAGAAATAAGGCTAACATAATCTAACTGGCATGATAACTATGGATTTACCGAAAAAGGTAACAAATTTAATTAATATAATAATGATTATTTTGAAAAATAAATAGAGTCATTTACATGGATTCATTTGTTCAATACAATAATGGTTAGTTTTAAGGTTTAAGGAAACGATTATTGAGGTTTACATGAGAGATATATTTTGGATAATTTACGGGTAAACAATGAAGGGAGCTATGCTTATACTTTAGATTTAATTTTGTGTAAACAAGTGGTCATATGAGAAGATGGCGATGGTATTAAAAACTGGAACCTAAAACCTCGTGAATGAAAATAAACAACTCTCCTTTCTCAAACATGGAGTATGTAGAAGATAAGGTGCATTTAGTGAATAAACCGGAGTTTTGAATTTTATTAGTCATTTCACATTTTTAACTCTAAATTGGATGGTCAACACGGTCAATCAACGCCAATTCATTGACTGGGCACCAAACTCAGATATGGAAAAAGTTAAGCACCAAACGCGAAAGTGTACCATTTTATAGGCACCAAACTCAAAATTTCCCTTCTAATATTGAACTTGTAATCTCTTAAAAAGGTCATATATTACCTATAATAAAACATGGAAAGAAGGAGATAAGGTTTGCAACCGTTAATAACTTCTCAACAATTCTAGGATTTTCATTAAGCTAGATACTCATTGCAAAATTTTAATAAAATACCATAAACACAAATGACTCAAGGAAGTATGAAGGCTTCGTTAGATGTCGGAACTCTATGATCAAGACCAAATCATGAAACAGAACCAAAAAGCTTGCATTTTGGATACATTGACTCAAGGAAGTCTAGTAACTTCGTTAGAAGTCGAAATCCTTTGTTAAAAAACAAACTATAAACTAAATAAACTTAGTTTTATTTTCTATTACACAAAACCTTGGGGGACAAAGACAGTTATATAAGTAGACAATATTTATAATAAGGGATATTTTGAGTTTGGTTCCTATAACATGGCACACCTTTGCCTTTGGTACCTAACTTTGTCAGAATTTGAGTTTTGTGTGATCCCAATCAAGCAGTTGATTTAACGGATGGCTGGTTGTCCGTTCACAAGCTGTGTTGGAGCACAACTTGTTGCTCCCCGCCAACTTTTGTAAATAAATACGTGTCTTTGTCAATAATTGTTTAAACAATAATTTTTTTAATTTAACTAATCACCAACACGGACGACGATAGGTAAATCTCTCTAGAGCATTTTTCAAACACGTTACGAGCGGTCCAGAGAAATAAGGCTGCCTTATCTGACTGTCAAGATAACTATGGATTTACATAAAATGGAAACAAGTTTAATTAATACAATAATGAATAGGGTCATTTATTAGACATTTCACATTTTTAACTCTAAATTGGATGGTCAACACGGTCAATCAACCCAATTCGTTGACTGGGCACCACACTCAGATTTTGACAAAGTTAGGCACCAAAAGGAAAAGTGTGCCATTTTATAGACACCAAACTCAAAATATCCCTTCTAATAATAAACTTCTAATGTCTTAAAAATATCATAGATTACCTATAACAAAACATGGAAAGAAGGAGATAAGGTTTGCAACCGTTAATAACTTTTCAACGATTCTGGGATTCTTTAAGCTAGATAATCACCGCAAAAATTGAATAAAATACCATGAACACAAATGACTCAAGGAAGTCCGCAGGCTTCGTTAGAGGTCGGAACTCTATGATCAAGACCAAATCATCAAACAGAAAGACTCCCCTTTAATAGAAAATTTTCAGAAAAAATATTTCCTGAACAAATTACATGTCTGGAGGCTTGAGAGTCGAAAAAAGCTTGCATTTTAGATGCATTGACTCAAGCAAGTCCAGTGACTTCGTTAGAAGTCGAAATCCTTTTTCTAAAACCAAACTATAAACTAGATAAACTCTTTTTTATTCAAAAATTTTCTAAAAAATGATTGTGGTAAACAATAATACATTTAAAGGCTCTACATGTTATCCAAATTGCATTTCTACGTATGTTGATTCCAAAAATAAAGAGGGAAGTCATACTTTACATTAAAAATAAGGATGAAACACCAATTGCTAAGCGTCCAAATCCTAAAAAATTTCTTGTATACTCTAAAAGAGGGAAGTCATCCTTTACATTGAAAATAAGGATGAAAAACTAATTTCTAAGCGTCCAAATCCTAAATATTTTCCTGTAAACTCTGGGGAACTGAAAGACAGAGGTAACATAAAAAGAATGAGGTCATTCCCACTTCGTATGAAGAAGTTATGAGAAAAATAGTCGAAAAAGATATTACACAAAACCTTGGGGGACAAAGAGAGTTATATAAGTAGACAATATTTATAATAAGAGGTATTTTGAGTTTGGTGCCTATAAAATGGCACACCTTTGCCTTTGGTACCTAACTTTGTGGGAATTTGAGTTTGGTGTGGGTCCCAATCAAACAGTTGATTTAACGGATGACTGGTGGACCGTTCACAAGCTGTGTTGGAGCACAACTTGTTGCTCGGCCACCTGCAAACTTTTGTAAATAAATACGTGTCTTTGTGAATAATTTTTTAAACAACCATTATTTAATTTAACTAGTTCACTACGGACCACGGTAGGGAAATCTCTCTAGATAATTTTCCAAACACGTTACGAGCGTTCTAGAGAAATAAGGATGACTTATCTGACTGCCATGATAACTATGGATTTACATTAAGTGGAAACAAATTTAATTAATGCAATAATGATTAATTTGAAAAATGAATAGGGTCATTTACATGGATTCATTTGTTCAATACAATAATGGTAAGTTTGAATGTTTAAGGAAACGATTATTGGGGTTTACATGAGAGATAGATTTTTGATGATTTACAGGTAAACAATGAAGGGAGCTATGCTTATACTTTGGATTTAATTTTGCATAAACAGGTGGTCATATGAGAAAATAAAAGCAGATCAGTGTATGATTTGAGATTAGCAATGAAAGAAGATGGCAATGGTATTAAGAGTGGAACCTAAAAGCTCGTGAATGAAAATCAACAACTCTCATTTCTCAAACATGGAGTATGTAGAAGATAGGGTGCAGTTAGTGAATAAAACGGAGTTTAGAATTTTATTAGACATTACACATTTTTAACTCTAAATTGGATGGTCAACACGGTCAATCAACGCCAATTCGTTGACTGGGCACCAAATTCGGATATTTACAAAGTTTGGCACCAAACGCGAAAGTGTACCATTTTATAGGCACCAAACTCGGAATATCCCTTCTGATAATGAACTTCTAATCTATTAAAAAGGTCATAGATTACCTATAATAAAACATGAAAAAAAAGAGATAAGGTTTGCAACCGTTAATAACTTCTCAACGATTATGGGATCTTCTTTAAGCTATAAAATCATTGAAAAATTTGAATTTAATACCATAAACACAAATGACTCAAGGAAGTCCGCAGGCTTCGTTAGATGTCGGAACTCTATGATCAAGACCGAATCATGAAACAGAAAGACCCCCATTTAAAAGAAAATTTTTAGAAAAAATATTTCCTACACAAATTACATGTCTAGAGGCTTGAGAGTCGAAAAAAGATTGCATTTTGGATGCATTGACTCAAAGAAGTCTAGTGACTTCGTTAGAAGTCGAAATCCTTTTTTTTAAACCAAACTATAAACTAGATAAACTCATTTTTATTATAAATTTTCTAAAAAATGATTGCGGTAAAAAATAATACATTTAAAGGCTCTACATGTTATCCAAATTGCATTACTACGTATGTTGATTCCAAAAATAAAGAGGGAAGTCATCCTTTACATTGAAAATAAGGAAGAAACACTAATTGCTAAGCGTCTAAATCCTAAGGTATATTTTGAGTTTGGTGCATATAAAATCATACATTGAGCTACTGTTATTTTCTCATATGACCACCTGTTTACACAAAATTAAATCCAAAGTATAAGCATAGCTCCCTTCATTGTTTACCGGTAAATCATCCAAAATCTATCTCTCATGTAAACCCCAATAATTGTTTCCTTAAACCTTCAAACTAACCATTATTGTATTGAACAAATGAATCCATGTAAATGACCCTATTCATTTTTAAAATTAATCATTATTGTATTAATTAAATTTGTTTCCATTTTATGCAAATCCATAGTTATCATGGCAGCCAGATAAGTCAGCCTTATTTCTCTGGAACGCTCGTAACGTGTTTGGAAAATCTAGAGAGATTTCCCTACCGTTGTCCGTGTTAGTGAACTAGTTAAACTAAATAATGATTGTTTAAACAATTATTCACAAAGACACGTATTTATTTACAAAAGTTGGCGGGGGTCGAGAAACAAGTTGTGCTCCAACACAGCTTGTGAACGGTCCACCAGTCATCCGTTAAGTCAACTGCTTGATTGGGACCTACAACAAACTCAAATTCCGACAAAGTTAGGTACCAAAGGAAAAGGTGTGCCATTTTATAGGCACCGAACCTAAAATAACCCTTATTATAAATATTGTCTACTTATATAACTCTCTTTGTCCCCCAAGGGTTTGTGTAATCTCTTTTTCGACTATTTTGTTCATAACTTCTTCATACGAAGTGGGAATGACCTCATTCTTTTTCTGTTACCTCTGTCTTTCAGTTCCCCACAGTATACTGGAAAAATTTTAGGATTTGGACCCTTAGGAATTTGTGTTCCTTATTTTCAATGTAAAGGATGACTTCCCTCTTTATGTTTGGAATCAACATACGTAGAAATGCAATTTGGATAACATGTAGAGCCTTTAAATGTATTATTTTTTACCGCAATCATTTTTTAGAAAATTTTATAATAAAAATGAGTTTATCTAGTTTATAGTTTGGTTTTACAAAAAGGATTTCGACTTCTAACGAAGTCACTGGACTTCCTTGAGTCAATGCATCCAAAATGCAAGCTTTTTTCGACTCTCAAGCCTCTAGACATGTAATTTATGCAGGAAATATTTTTTCTGAAAATTTTCTATCAAAGGGGAGTCTTTCTGTTTCCTGATTTGGTCTTGATCATAGAGTTCCGACATCTAACGAAGCCTGCGGATTTCCTTGAGTCATTTGTGTTTATGGTATTTTATTCAAATTTTTCAATGATTATCTAGCTTAAAGAAGATCCCATAATCGTTGAGAAGTTATTAACGGTTGCAAACCTTATCTCCTTCTTTCCGTGTTTTATTATAGGTAATCTATGACCTTTTTAAAAGATTGTAAGTTTATTATTAGAAGGGATATTTTGAGTTTGGTGCCTATAAAATGGTACACTTTCGCGTTTGGTGCCTAACTTTGTCAATATCTGAGTTTGGTGCCAAGTCAACAAATTGGCGTTGATTGACCGTGTTGACCATCCAATTTAGAGTTAAAAATGTGAAATGTCTAATAAAATTCTATCCTCCGTTTTGTTCACTAAGTGCGCCCTATCTTCTACATACTCCATGTTTGAGAAATGAGAGTTGTTGATTTTCATTCACGAGGTTTTAGGTTCCACTCTTAATACCATTGCTATCTTCTTTCATTGCTAATCTCAAATCATACACTGAGCTACTGTTATTTTCTCATATGACCACCTGTTTACACAAAATTAAATCCAAAGTATAAGCATAGCTCCCTTCATTGTTTACCGGTAAATCATCCAAAATCTATCTCTCATGTAAACCCCAATAATCGTTTCCTTAAACCTTCAAACTAACCATTATTGTATTGAACAAATGAATCCATGTAAATGACCCTATTCATTTTTAAAATTAATCATTATTGTATTAATTAAATTTGTTTCCATTTTATGCAAATCCATAGTTATCATGGCAGTCAGATAAGTCAGCCTTATTTCTCTGGAACGCTCGTAACGTGTTTGGAAAATCTAGAGAGATTTCCCTACCGTTGTCCGTGTTAGTGAACTAGTTAAACTAAATAATGATTGTTTAAACAATTATTCACAAAGACACGTATTTATTTACAAAAGTTGGCGGGGGTCGAGCAACAAGTTGTGCTCCAACACAACTTGTGAACGGTCCACCAGTCATCCGTTAAGTCAACTGCTTGATTGGGACCTACAACAAACTCAAATTCCGACAAAGTTAGGTACCAAAGGCAAAGGTGTGCCATTTTATAGGCACCGAACCTAAAATAACCCTTATTATAAATATTGTCTACTTATATAACTCTCTTTGTCCCCCAAGGGTTTGTGTAATCTCTTTTTCGACTATTTTGTTCATAACTTCTTCATACGAAGTGGGAATGACCTCATTCTCTTTCTGTTACCTCTGTCTTTCAGTTCCCCACAGTATACAGGAAAATTTTTAGGATTTGGACGCTTAGGAATTGGTGTTTCATCCTTATTTTCAATGTAAAGGATGACTTCCCTCTTTATGTTTGGAATCAACATACGTAGAAATGCAATTTGGATAACATGTAGAGCCTTTAAATGTATTATTTTTTACCGCAATCATTTTTTAGAAAATTTTATAATAAAAATGAGTTTATCTAGTTTATAGTTTGGTTTTAAAAAAAAGGATTTCGACTTCTAACGAAGTCACAGGACTTCCTTGAGTCAATGCATCCAAAATGCAATCTTTTTTCGACTCTCAAGCCTCTAGACATGTAATTTATGCAGGAAATATTTTTTCTGAAAATTTTCTATCAAAGGGGAGTCTTTCTGTTTCCTGATTTGGTCTTGATCATAGAGTTCCGACATCTAACGAAGCCTGCGGATTTCCTTGAGTCATTTGTGTTTATGGTATTTTATTCAAATTTTTCAATGATTATCTAGCTTAAAGAAGATCCCATAATCGTTGAGAAGTTATTAACGGTTGCAAACCTTATCTCCTTCTTTCCGTGTTTTATTATAGGTAATCTATGACCTTTTTAAGAGATTGTAAGTTTATTATTAGAAGGGATATTTTGAGTTTGGTGCCTATAAAATGGTACACTTTCGCGTTTGGTGCCTAACTTTGTCAATATCTGAGTTTGGTGCCAAGTCAACAAATTGGCGTTGATTGACCGTGTTGACCATCCAATTTAGAGTTAAAAATGTGAAATGTCTAATTAAATTCTAACCTCCGTTTTATTCACTAAGTGCGCCCTATCTTCTACATACTCCATGTTTGAGAAATGAGAGTTGTTGATTTTCATTCACGAGGTTTTAGGTTCCACTCTTAATACCATTGCTATCTTCTTTCATTGCTAATCTCAAATCATACACTGAGCTACTGTTATTTTCTCATATGACCACCTGTTTACACAAAATTAAATCCAAAGTATAAGCATAGCTCCCTTCATTGTTTACCGGTAAATCATCCAAAATCTGTCTCTCATGTAAACCCCAATAATCGTTTCCTTAAACCTTCAAACTAACCATTATTGTATTGAACAAATGAATCCATGTAAATGACCCTATTCATTTTTCAAACTAATCATTATTGTATTAATTAAATTTGTTTCCATTTTATGTAAATCCATAGTTATCATGGAAGTCAGATAAGTCATCCTTATTTCTCCGGAACGCTCGTAACGCGTTTGGAAAATGATCTAGAGAGATTTATTACAAAAGTTGATTGGGACCCACACAAAACTCAAATTCCGACAAAGTTAGGTACCAAAGGCAAAGGTGTGCCATTTTATAGGCACCAAAGCTAAAATAACCCTTATTATAAATATTGTCTACTTATATAACTCTCTTTGTCCCCCAAGGGTTTGTGTAATCTCTTTTTCGACTATTTTGTTCATAACTTCTTCATACGAAGTGGGAATGACCTCATTCTCTTTCTGTTACCTCTGTCTTTCAGTTCCCCACAGTATACATGAAAAGTTTTAGGATTTGGACGCTTAGGAATTGGTGTTTCATCCTTATTTTCAATGTAAAGGATGACTTCCCTCTTTATGGTTGGAATCAACATACGTAGAAATGCAATTTGGATAACATGTAGAGCCTTTAAATGTATTATTTTTTACCGCAATCATTTTTTAGAAAATTTTATAATAAAAATGAGTTTATCTAGTTTATTGTTTGGTTTTAAAAAAAGGATTTCGACTTCTAACGAAGTCACTGGACTTCCTTGAGTCAATGCATCCAAAATACAAGCTTTTTTCGACTCTCAAGCCTCTAGACATGTAATTTGTGCAGGAAATATTTTTTCTGAAAATTTTCTATCAAAGGGGAGTCTTTCTGTTTCCTGATTTGGTCTTGATCATAGAGTTCCGACATCTAACGAAGCCTGCGGATTTCCTTGAGTCATTTGTGTTTATGGTATTTTATTCAAATTTTTCATTGATTATCTAGCTTAAAGTAGATCCCATAATCATTGAGAAGTTATTAACGGTTGCAAAACTTATCTCCTTCTTTCCGTGTTTTATTATAGGTAATCTATGACCTTTTTAAAAGATTATAAGTTTATTATTAGAAGGGATATTTTGAGTTTGGTGCCTATAAAATGGTACACTTTCGCGTTTGGTGCCTAACTTTGTCAATATCTGAGTTTGGTGCCAAGTCAACAAATTGGCGTTGATTGACCGTGTTGACCATCCAATTTAGAGTTAAAAATGTGAAATGTCTAATAAAATTCTATCCTCCGTTTTGTTCACTAAGTGCGCCCTATCTTCTACATACTCCATGTTTGAGAAATGAGAGTTGTTGATTTTCATTCACGAGGTTTTAGGTTCCACTCTTAATACCATTGCTATCTTCTTTCATTGCTAATCTCAAATCATACACTGAGCTACTGTTATTTTCTCATATGACCACCTGTTTACACAAAATTAAATCCAAAGTATAAGCATAGCTCCCTTCATTGTTTACCGGTAAATCATCCAAAATCTATCTCTCATGTAAACCCCAATAATCGTTTCCTTAAACCTTCAAACTAACCATTATTGTATTGAACAAATGAATCCATGTAAATGACCCTATTCATTTTTCAAATTAATCATTATTGTATTAATTAAATTTGTTTCCATTTTATGTAAATCCATAGTTATCATGGCAGTCAGATAAGTCAGCCTTATTTCTCCGGAACGCTCGTAACGTGTTTGGAAAATGATCTAGAGAGATTTATTACAAAAGTTGATTGGGACCCACACCAAACTCAAATTCCGACAAAGTTAGGTACCAAAGGCAAAGGTGTGCCATTTTATAGGCACCAAACTTAAAATAACCCTTATTATAAATATTGTCTACTTATATAACTCTCTTTGTCCCCCAAGGGTTTCTGTAATCTCTTTTTCGACTATTTTGTTCATAACTTCTTCATACGAAGTGGGAATGACCTCATTCTCTTTCTGTTACCTCTGTCTTTCAGTTCCCACAGTATACAGGAAAATTTTTAGGATTTGGACGCTTAGGAATTGGTGTTTCATCCTTATTTTCAATGTAAAGGATGACTTCCCTCTTTATGTTTGGAATCAACATACGTAGAAATGCAATTTGGATAACACGTAGAGCCTTTAAATGTATTATTTTTTACCGCAATCATTTTTTAGAAAATTTTATAATAAAAATGAGTTTATCTTGTTTATAGTTTGGTTTTAAAAAAAGGATTTCGACTTCTAACGAAGTCACAGGACTTCCTTGAGTCAATGCATCCAAAATGCAAGCTTTTTTCGACTCTCAAGCCTCTAAACATGTAATTTATGCAGGAAATATTTTTTCTGAAAATTTTCTATCAAAGGGGAGTCTTTCTGTTTCCTGATTTGGTCTTGATCATAGAGTTCCGACATCTAACGAAGCCTGCGGATTTCCTTGAGTCATTTGTGTTTATGGTATTTTATTCAAATTTTTCAATGATTATCTAGCTTAAAGAAGATCCCATAATCGTTGAGAAGTTATTAACGGTTGCAAACCTTATCTCCTTCTTTCCGTGTTTTATTACAGGTAATCTATGACCTTTTTAAAAGATTGTAAGTTTATTATTAGAAGGGATATTTTGAGTTTGGTGCCTATAAAATGGTACACTTTCGCGTTTGGTGCCTAACTTTGTCAATATCTGAGTTTGGTGCCAAGTCAACAAATTGGCGTTGATTGACCGTGTTGACCATCCAATTTAGAGTTAAAAATGTGAAATGTCTAATAAAATTCTAACCTCCGTTTTGTTCACTAACTGCGCCCTATCTTCTACATACTCCATGTTTGAGAAATGAGAGTTGTTGATTTTCATTCACGAGGTTTTAGGTTCCACTCTTAATACCATTGCCATCTTCTTTCATTGCTAATCTCAAATCATACACCGAGCTACTGTTATTTTCTCATATGACCACCTGTTTACACAAAATTAAATCCAAAGTATAAGCATAGCTCCCTTCATTGTTTACCGGTAAATCATCCAAAATCTATCTCTCATGTAAACCCCAATAATCGTTTCCTTAAACCTTCAAACTAACCATTATTGTATTGAACAAATGAATCCATGTAAATGACCCTATTCATTTTTCAAATTAATCATTATTGTATTAATTAAATTTGTTTCCATTTTATGTAAATCCATAGTTATCATGGCAGTCAGATAAGTCAGCCTTATTTCTCCGAAACGCTCGTAACGTGTTTGGAAAATGATCTAGAGAGATTTATTACAAAAGTTGATTGGGACCCACACCAAACTCAAATTCCGACAAAGTTAGGTACCAAAGGCAAAGGTGTGCCATTTTATAGGCACCAAACCTAAAATAACCCTTATTATAAATATTGTCTACTTATATAACTCTCTTTGTCCCCCAAGGGTTTGTGTAATCTCTTTTTCGACTATTTTGTTCATAACTTCTTCATACGAAGTGGGAATGACCTCATTCTCTTTCTTTTACCTCTGTCTTTCAGTTCCCCACAGTATACAGGAAAATTTTTAGGATTTGGACGCTTAGGAATTGGTGTTTCATCCTTATTTTCAATGTAAAGGATGACTTCCCTCTTTATGTTTGGAATCAACATACGTAGAAATGCAATTTGGATAACATGTAGAGCCTTTAAATGTATTATTTTTTACCGCAATCATTTTTTAGAAAATTTTATAATAAAAATGAGTTTATCTAGTTTATAGTTTGGTTTTAAAAAAAGGATTTCGACTTCTAACGAAGTCACAGGACTTCCTTGAGTCAATGCATCCAAAATGCAAGCTTTTTTCGACTCTCAAGCCTCTAGACATGTAATTTATGCAGGAAATATTTTTTCTGAAAATTTTCTTTCAAAGCGGAGTCTTTCTGTTTCCTAATTTGGTCTTGATCATAGAGTTCCGACATCCAACGAAGCCTGCGTATTTCCTTGAGTCATTTGTGTTTATGGTATTTTATTCAAATTTTTCAATGATTATCTAGCTTAAAGAAGATCCCATAATCGTTGAGAAGTTATTAACGGTTGCAAACCTTATCTCCTTCTTTCCGTGTTTTATTATAGGTAATCTACGACCTTTTTAAAAGATTGTAAGTTTATTATTAGAAGGGATATTTTGAGTTTGGTGCCTATAAAATGGTACACTTTCGCGTTTGGTGCCTAACTTTGTCAATATCTGAGTTGGGTGCCAAGTCAACAAATTGGCGTTGATTGACCGTGTTGACCATCCAATTTAGAGTTAAAAATGTGAAATGTCTAATAAAATTCTAACCTCCGTTTTATTCACTAAGTGCGCCCTATCTTCTACATACTCCATGTTTGAGAAATGAGAGTTGTTGATTTTCATTCACGAGGTTTTAGGTTCCACTCTTAATACCATTGCTATCTTCTTTCATTGCTAATCTCAAATCATACATTGAGCTACTGTTATTTTCTCATATGACCACCTGTTTACACAAAATTAAATCCAAAGTATAAGCATAGCTCCCTTCATTGTTTACCGGTAAATCATCCAAAATCTGTCTCTCATGTAAACCCCAATAATCGTTTCCTTAAACCTTCAAACTAACCATTATTGTATTGAACAAATGAATCCATGTAAATGACCCTATTCATTTTTCAAACTAATCATTATTGTATTAATTAAATTTGTTTCCATTTTATGTAAATCCATAGTTATCATGGCAGTCAGATAAGTATCCTTATTTCTCCGGAACGCTCGTAACGTGTTTGGAAAATGATCTAGAGAGATTTATTACAAAAGTTGATTGGGACCCACACAAAACTCAAATTCCGACAAAGTTAGGTACCAAAGGCAAAGGTGTGCCATTTTATAGGCACCAAACCTAAAATAACCCTTATTATAAATATTATCTACTTATATAACTCTCTTTGTCCCCCAAGGGTTTGTGTAATCTCTTTTTCGACTATTTTGTTCATAACTTCTTCATACGAAGTGGGAATGACCTCATTCTCTTTCTGTTACCTCTGTCTTTCAGTTCCCCACAGTATACATGAAATTTTTTAGGATTTGGACGCTTAGGAATTGGTGTTTCATCCTTATTTTCAATGTAAAGGATGACTTCCCTCTTTATGGTTGGAATCAACATACGTAGAAATGCAATTTGGATAACATGTAGAGCCTTTAAATGTATTATTTTTTACCGCAATCATTTTTTAGAAAATTTTATAATAAAAATGAGTTTATCTAGTTTATAGTTTGGTTTTAAAAAAAGGATTTCGACTTCTAACGAAGTCACTGGACTTCCTTGAGTCAATGCATCCAAAATGCAAGCTTTTTTCGACTCTCAAGCCTCTAGACATGTAATTTGTGCAGGAAATATTTTTTCTGAAAATTTTCTATCAAAGGGGAGTCTTTCTGTTTCCGTATTTGGTCTTGATCATAGAGTTCCGACATCTAACGAAGCCTGCGGATTTCCTTGAGTCATTTGTGTTTATGGTATTTTATTCAAATTTTTCATTGATTATCTAGCTTAAAGTAGATCCCATAATCATTGAGAAGTTATTAACGGTTGCAAAACTTATCTCCTTCTTTCCGTGTTTTATTATAGGTAATCTATGACCTTTTTAAAAGATTATAAGTTTATTATTAGAAGGGATATTTTGAGTTTGGTGCCTATAAAATGGTACACTTTCGCGTTTGGTGCCTAACTTTGTCAATATCTGAGTTTGGTGCCAAGTCAACAAATTGGCGTTGATTGACCGTGTTGACCATCCAATTTAGAGTTAAAAATGTGAAATGTCTAATAAAATTCTAACTTCCGTTTTGTTCACTAACTGCGCCCTATCTTCTACATACTCCATGTTTGAGAAATGAGAGTTGTTGATTTTCATTCACGAGGTTTTAGGTTCCACTCTTAATACCATTGCCATCTTCTTTCATTGCTAATCTCAAATCATACACTGAGCTACTGTTATTTTCTCATATGAACACCTGTTTACACAAAATTAAATCCAAAGTATAAGCATATCTCCCTTCATTGTTTACCGGTAAATCATCCAAAATCTATCTCTCATGTAAACCCCAATAATCGTTTCCTTAAACCTTCAAACTAACCATTATTGTATTGAACAAATGAATCCATGTAAATGACCCTATTCATTTTTCAAATTAATCATTATTGTATTAATTAAATTTGTTTCCATTTTATGCAAATCCATAGTTATCATGGCAGTCAGATAAGTCAGCCTTATTTCTCCGGAACGCTCGTAACGTGTTTTGAAAATGATCTAGAGAGATTTATTACAAAAGTTGATTGGGACCCACACCAAACTCAAATTCCGACAAAGTTAGATACCAAAGGCAAAGGTGTGCCATTTTATAGGCACCAAACCTAAAATAACCCTTATTATAAATATTGTCTACTTATATAACTCTCTTTGTCCCCCAAGGGTTTGTGTAATCTCTTTTTCGACTATTTTTTTCATAACTTCTTCATACGACGTGGGAATGACCTCATTCTTTTTCTGTTACCTCTGTCTTTCAGTTCCCCACAGTATACTGGAAAATTTTTAGGATTTGGACGCTTAGGAATTGGTGTTTCATCCTTATTTTCAATGTAAAGGATGACTTCCCTCTTTATGTTTGGAATCAACATACGTAGAAATGCAATTTGGATAACATGTAGAGCCTTTAAATGTATTATTTTTTACCGCAATCATTTTTTAAAAAATTTTATAATAAAAATGAGTTTATCTAGTTTATAGTTTGGTTTTAAAAAAAGGATTTCGACTTCTAACGAAGTCACTGGACTTCCTTGAGTCAATGCATCCATAATACAAGCTTTTTTCGACTCTCAAGCCTCTAGACATGTAATTTGTGCAGGAAATATTTTTTCTGAAAATTTTCTATTAAAGGGGAGTCTTTGTGTTTCCTGATTTGGTCTTGATCATAGAGTTCCGACATCTAACGAAGCCTGCGGATTTCCTTGAGTCATTTGTGTTTATGGTATTTTATTCAAATTTTTCATTGATTATCTAGCTTAAAGAAGATCCCATAATCATTGAGAAGTTATTAACGGTTGCAAAACTTATCTCCTTCTTTCCGTGTTTTATTATAGGTAATCTATGACCTTTTTAAAAGATTATAAGTTTATTATTAGAAGGGATATTTTGAGTTTGGTGCCTATAAAATGGTACACTTTCGCGTTTGGTGCCTAACTTTGTCAATATCTGAGTTTGGTGCCAAGTCAACAAATTGGCGTTGATTGACCGTGTTGACCATCCAATTTAGAGTTAAAAATGTGAAATGTCTAATAAAATTCTAACTTCCGTTTTGTTCACTAACTGCGCCTTATCTTCTACATACTCCATGTTTGAGAAATGAGAGTTGTTGATTTTCATTCACGAGGTTTTAGGTTCCACTCTTAATACCATTGCCATCTTCTTTCATTGCTAATCTCAAATCATACACCGAGCTACTGTTATTTTCTCATATGACCACCTGTTTACACAAAATTAAATCCAAAGTATAAGCATAGCTCCCTTCATTGTTTACCGGTAAATCATCCAAAATCTATCTCTCATGTAAACCCCAATAATCGTTTCCTTAAACCTTCAAACTAACCATTATTGTATTGAACAAATGAATCCATGTAAATGACCCTATTCATTTTTAAAATTAATCATTATTGTATTAATTAAATTTGTTTCCATTTTATGCAAATCCATAGTTATCATGGCAGTCAGATAAGTCAGCCTTATTTCTCTGGAACGCTCGTAACGTGTTTGGAAAATCTAGAGAGATTTCCCTACCGTTGTCCGTGTTAGTGAACTAGTTAAACTAAATAATGATTGTTTAAACAATTATTCACAAAGACACGTATTTATTTACAAAAGTTGGCGGGGGTCGAGCAACAAGTTGTGCTCCAACACAGCTTGTGAACGGTCCACCAGTCATCCGTTAAGTCAACTGCTTGATTGGGACCTACAACAAACTCAAATTCCGACAAAGTTAGGTACCAAACGCAAAGGTGTGCCATTTTATAGGCACCGAACCTAAAATAACCCTTATTATAAATATTGTCTACTTATATAACTCTCTTTGTCCCCCAAGGGTTTGTGTAATCTCTTTTTCGACTATTTTGTTCATAACTTCTTCATACGAAGTGGGAATGACCTCATTCTTTTTCTGTTACCTCTGTCTTTCAGTTCCCCACAGTATACTGGAAAATTTTTAGGATTTGGACGCTTAGGAATTTGTGTTTCATCCTTATTTTCAATGTAAAGGATGACTTCCCTCTTTATGTTTGGAATCAACATACGTAGAAATGCAATTTGGATAACATGTAGAGCCTTTAAATGTATTATTTTTTACTGCAATCATTTTTTAGAAAATTTTATAATAAAAATGAGTTTATCTAGTTTATAGTTTGGTTTTAAAAAAAGGATTTCGACTTCTAACGAAGTCACTGGACTTCCTTGAGTCAATGCATCCAAAATGCAAGCTTTTTTCGACTCTCAAGCCTCTAGACATGTAATTTATGCAAGAAATATTTTTTCTGAAAATTTTCTATCAAAGGGGGGTCTTTCTGTTTCCTGATTTGGTCTTGATCATAGAGTTCCGACATCTAACGAAGCCTGCGGATTTCCTTGAGTCATTTGTGTTTATGGTATTTTATTCAAATTTTTCAATGATTATCTAGATTAAAGAAGATCCCATAATCGTTGAGAAGTTATTAACGGTTGCAAACCTTATCTCCTTCTTTCCGTGTTTTATTATAGGTAATCTATGACCTTTTTAAAAGATTGTAAGTTTATTATTAGAAGGGATATTTTGAGTTTGGTGCCTATAAAATGGTACACTTTCGCGTTTGGTGCCTAACTTTGTCAATATCTGAGTTTGGTGCCAAGTCAACAAATTGGCGTTGATTGACCGTGTTGACCATCCAATTTAGAGTTAAAAATGTGAAATGTATAATAAAATTCTAACCTCTGTTTTATTCACTAAGTGCGCCCTATCTTCTACATACTCCATGTTTGAGAAATGAGAGTTGTTGATTTTCATTCACGAGGTTTTAGGTTCCACTCTTAATACCATTGCTATCTTCTTTCATTGCTAATCTCAAATCATACACTGAGCTACTGTTATTTTCTCATATGACCACCTGTTTACACAAAATTAAATCCAAAGTATAAGCATAGCTCCCTTCATTATTTACCGGTAAATCATCCAAAATCTATCTCTCATGTAAACCCCAATAATCGTTTCCTTAAACCTTCAAACTAACCATTATTGTATTGAACAAATGAATCCATGTAAATGACCCTATTCATTTTTCAAATTAATCATTATTGTATTAATTAAATTTGTTTCCATTTTATGTAAATCCATAGTTATCATGGCAGTCAGATAAGTCAGCCTTATTTCTCCGGAACGCTCGTAACGTGTTTGGAAAATGATCTAGAGAGATTTATTACAAAAGTTGATTGGGACCCACACCAAACTCAAATTCCGACAAAGTTAGGTACCAAAGTCAAAGGTGTGCCATTTTATAGGCACCAAACCTAAAATAACCCTTATTATAAATATTGTCTACTTATATAACTCTCTTTGTCCCCCAAGGGTTTGTGTAATCTCTTTTTCGACTATTTTGTTCATAACTTCTTCATACGAAGTGGGAATGACCTCATTCTTTTTCTGTTACCTCTGTCTTTCAGTTCCCCACAGTATACTGGAAAAATTTCAGGATTTGGACGCTTAGGAATTGGTGTTTCATCCTTATTTTCAATGTAAAGGATGACTTCCCTCTTTATGTTTGGAATCAACATACGTAGAAATGCAATTTGGATAACATGTAGAGCCTTTAAATGTATTATTTTTTACCGCAATCATTTTTTAGAAAATTTTATAATAAAAATGAGTTTATCTAGTTTATAGTTTGGTTTTAAAAAAAGGATTTCGACTTCTAACGAAGTCACTGGACTTCCTTGAGTCAATGCATCCAAAATGCAAGCTTTTTTCGACTCTCAAGCCTCTAGACATGTAATTTATGCAGGAAACATTTTTTCTGAAAATTTTCTATCAAAGGGGAGTCTTTCTGTTTCCTGATTTGGTCTTGATCATAGAGTTCCGACATCTAACGAAGCCTGCGGATTTCCTTGAGTCATTTGTGTTTATGGTATTTTATTCAAATTTTTCAATGATTATCTAGCTTAAAGAAGATCCCATAATCGTTGAGAAGTTATTAACGGTTGCAAACCTTATCTCCTTCTTTCCGTGTTTTATTATAGGTAATCTATGACCTTTTTAAAAGATTGTAAGTTTATTATTAGAAGGGATATTTTGAGTTTGGTGCCTATAAAATGGTACACTTTCGCGTTTGGTGCCTAACTTTGTCAATATCTGAGTTTGGTGCCAAGTCAACAAATTGGCGTTGATTGACCGTGTTGACCATCCAATTTAGAGTTAAAAATGTGAAATGTCTAATAAAATTCTATCCTCCGTTTTGTTCACTAAGTGCGCCCTATCTTCTACATACTCCATGTTTGAGAAATGAGAGTTGTTGATTTTCATTCACGAGGTTTTAGGTTCCACTCTTAATACCATTGCTATCTTCTTTCATTGCTAATCTCAAATCATACACTGAGCTACTGTTATTTTCTCATATGACCACCTGTTTACACAAAATTAAATCCAAAGTATAAGCATAGCTCCCTTCATTGTTTACCGGTAAATCATCCAAAATCTATCTCTCATGTAAACCCCAATAATCGTTTCCTTAAACCTTCAAACTAACCATTATTGTATTGAACAAATGAATCCATGTAAATGACCCTATTCATTTTTCAAATTAATCATTATTGTATTAATTAAATTTGTTTCCATTTTATGTAAATCCATAGTTATCATGGCAGTCAGATAAGTCAGCCTTATTTCTCCGGAACGCTCGTAACGTGTTTGGAAAATGATCTAGAGAGATTTATTACAAAAGTTGATTGGGACCCACACCAAACTCAAATTCCGACAAAGTTAGGTACCAAAGGCAAAGGTGTGCCATTTTATAGGCACCAAACTTAAAATAACCCTTATTATAAATATTGTCTACTTATATAACTCTCTTTGTCCCCCAAGGGTTTCTGTAATCTCTTTTTCGACTATTTTGTTCATAACTTCTTCATACGAAGTGGGAATGACCTCATTCTCTTTCTGTTACCTCTGTCTTTCAGTTCCCACAGTATACAGGAAAATTTTTAGGATTTGGACGCTTAGGAATTGGTGTTTCATCCTTATTTTCAATGTAAAGGATGACTTCCCTCTTTATGTTTGGAATCAACATACGTAGAAATGCAATTTGGATAACACGTAGAGCCTTTAAATGTATTATTTTTTACCGCAATCATTTTTTAGAAAATTTTATAATAAAAATGAGTTTATCTTGTTTATAGTTTGGTTTTAAAAAAAGGATTTCGACTTCTAACGAAGTCACAGGACTTCCTTGAGTCAATGCATCCAAAATGCAAGCTTTTTTCGACTCTCAAGCCTCTAAACATGTAATTTATGCAGGAAATATTTTTTCTGAAAATTTTCTATCAAAGGGGAGTCTTTCTGTTTCCTGATTTGGTCTTGATCATAGAGTTCCGACATCTAACGAAGCCTGCGGATTTCCTTGAGTCATTTGTGTTTATGGTATTTTATTCAAATTTTTCAATGATTATCTAGCTTAAAGAAGATCCCATAATCGTTGAGAAGTTATTAACGGTTGCAAACCTTATCTCCTTCTTTCCGTGTTTTATTACAGGTAATCTATGACCTTTTTAAAAGATTGTAAGTTTATTATTAGAAGGGATATTTTGAGTTTGGTGCCTATAAATGGTACACTTTCGCGTTTGGTGCCTAACTTTGTCAATATCTGAGTTTGGTGCCAAGTCAACAAATTGGCGTTGATTGACCGTGTTGACCATCCAATTTAGAGTTAAAAATGTGAAATGTCTAATAAAATTCTAACCTCCGTTTTATTCACTAAGTGCGCCCTATCTTCTACATACTCCATGTTTGAGAAATGAGAGTTGTTGATTTTAATTCACGGGGTTTTAGGTTCCACTCTTAATACCATTGCTATCTTCTTTCATTGCTAATCTCAAATCATACACTGAGCTACTGTTATTTTCTCATATGACCACCTGTTTATACAAAATTAAATCCAAAGTATAAGCATATCTCCCTTCATTGTTTACCGGTAAATCATCCAAAATCTATCTCTCATGTAAACCCCAATAATCGTTTCCTTAAACCTTCAAACTAACCATTATTGTATTGAACAAATGAATCCATGTAAATGACCCTATTCATTTTTCAAATTAATCATTATTGTATTAATTAAATTTGTTTCCATTTTATGTAAATCCATAGTTATCATGGCAGTCAGATAAGTCAGCCTTATTTCTCCGGAACGCTCGTAACGTGTTTGGAAAATGATCTAGAGAGATTTATTACAAAAGTTGATTGGGACCCACACCAAACTCAAATTCCGACAAAGTTAGGTACCAAAGGCAAAGGTGTGCCATTTTATAGGCACCAAACCTAAAATAACCCTTATTATAAATATTGTCTACTTATATAAATCTCTTTGTCCCCCAAGGGTTTGTGTAATCTCTTTTTCGACTATTTTGTTCATAACTTCTTCATACGAAGTGGTAATGACCTCATTCTTTTTCTGTTACCTCTGTCTTTCAGTTCCCCACAGTATACTGGAAAATTTTTAGGATTTGGACGCTTAGGAATTGGTGTTTCATCCTTATTTTCAATGTAAAGGATGACTTCCCTCTTTATATTTGGAATCAACATACGTAGAAATGCAATTTGGATAACATGTAGAGCCTTTATATGTATTATTTTTTACCGCGATCATTTTTTAGAAAATTTTATAATAAAAATGAGTTTATCTAGTTTATAGTTTGGTTTTAAAAAAAGGATTTCGACTTCTAACGAAGTCACTGGACTTCCTTGAGTCAATGCATCCAAAATGCAAGCTTTTTTCGACTCTCAAGCCTCTAGACATGTAATTTATGCAGGAAACATTTTTTCTGAAAATTTTCTATCAAAGGGGAGTCTTTCTGTTTCCTGATTTGGTCTTGATCATAGAGTTCCGACATCTAACGAAGCCTGCGGATTTCCTTGAGTCATTTGTGTTTATGGTATTTTATTCAAATTTTTCAATGATTATCTAGCTTAAAGAAGATCCCATAATCGTTGAGAAGTTATTAACGGTTGCAAACCTTATCTCCTTCTTTCCGTGTTTTATTATAGGTAATCTATGACCTTTTTAAAAGATTGTAAGTTTATTATTAGAAGGGATATTTTGAGTTTGGTGCCTATAAAATGGTACACTTTCGCGTTTGGTGCCTAACTTTGTCAATATCTGAGTTTGGTGCCAAGTCAACAAATTGGCGTTGATTGACCGTGTTGACCATCCAATTTAGAGTTAAAAATGTGAAATGTCTAATAAAATTCTATCCTCCGTTTTGTTCACTAAGTGCGCCCTATCTTCTACATACTCCATGTTTGAGAAATGAGAGTTGTTGATTTTCATTCACGAGGTTTTAGGTTCCACTCTTAATACCATTGCTATCTTCTTTCATTGCTAATCTCAAATCATACACTGAGCTACTGTTATTTTCTCATATGACCACCTGTTTACACAAAATTAAATCCAAAGTATAAGCATAGCTCCCTTCATTGTTTACCGGTAAATCATCCAAAATCTATCTCTCATGTAAACCCCAATAATCGTTTCCTTAAACCTTCAAACTAACCATTATTGTATTGAACAAATGAATCCATGTAAATGACCCTATTCATTTTTCAAATTAATCATTATTGTATTAATTAAATTTGTTTCCATTTTATGTAAATCCATAGTTATCATGGCAGTCAGATAAGTCAGCCTTATTTCTCCGGAACGCTCGTAACGTGTTTGGAAAATGATCTAGAGAGATTTATTACAAAAGTTGATTGGGACCCACACCAAACTCAAATTCCGACAAAGTTAGGTACCAAAGGCAAAGGTGTGCCATTTTATAGGCACCAAACTTAAAATAACCCTTATTATAAATATTGTCTACTTATATAACTCTCTTTGTCCCCCAAGGGTTTCTGTAATCTCTTTTTCGACTATTTTGTTCATAACTTCTTCATACGAAGTGGGAATGACCTCATTCTCTTTCTGTTACCTCTGTCTTTCAGTTCCCACAGTATACAGGAAAATTTTTAGGATTTGGACGCTTAGGAATTGGTGTTTCATCCTTATTTTCAATGTAAAGGATGACTTCCCTCTTTATGTTTGGAATCAACATACGTAGAAATGCAATTTGGATAACACGTAGAGCCTTTAAATGTATTATTTTTTACCGCAATCATTTTTTAGAAAATTTTATAATAAAAATGAGTTTATCTTGTTTATAGTTTGGTTTTAAAAAAAGGATTTCGACTTCTAACGAAGTCACAGGACTTCCTTGAGTCAATGCATCCAAAATGCAAGCTTTTTTCGACTCTCAAGCCTCTAAACATGTAATTTATGCAGGAAATATTTTTTCTGAAAATTTTCTATCAAAGGGGAGTCTTTCTGTTTCCTGATTTGGTCTTGATCATAGAGTTCCGACATCTAACGAAGCCTGCGGATTTCCTTGAGTCATTTGTGTTTATGGTATTTTATTCAAATTTTTCAATGATTATCTAGCTTAAAGAAGATCCCATAATCGTTGAGAAGTTATTAACGGTTGCAAACCTTATCTCCTTCTTTCCGTGTTTTATTACAGGTAATCTATGACCTTTTTAAAAGATTGTAAGTTTATTATTAGAAGGGATATTTTGAGTTTGGTGCCTATAAAATGGTACACTTTCGCGTTTGGTGCCTAACTTTGTCAATATCTGAGTTTGGTGCCAAGTCAACAAATTGGCGTTGATTGACCGTGTTGACCATCCAATTTAGAGTTAAAAATGTGAAATGTCTAATAAAATTCTAACCTCCGTTTTATTCACTAAGTGCGCCCTATCTTCTACATACTCCATGTTTGAGAAATGAGAGTTGTTGATTTTCATTCACGAGGTTTTAGGTTCCACTCTTAATACCATTGCTATCTTCTTTCATT
This sequence comes from Papaver somniferum, assembly GCF_003573695.1. NCBI lineage: Eukaryota > Viridiplantae > Streptophyta > Magnoliopsida > Ranunculales > Papaveraceae > Papaver > Papaver somniferum. The sequence goes on from NW_020620159.1 coordinate 1,309,604, forward strand.
GCTAATCTCAAATCATACACTGAGCTACTGTTATTTTCTCATATGACCACCTGTTTACACAAAATTAAATCCAAAGTATAAGCATATATCCCTTCATTGTTTACCGGTAAATCATCCAAAATCTATCTCTCATGTAAACCCCAATAATCGTTTCCTTAAACCTTCAAACTAACCATTATTGTATTGAACAAATGAATCCATGTAAATGACCCTATTCATTTTTCAAATTAATCATTATTGTATTAATTAAATTTGTTTCCATTTTATGTAAATCCATAGTTATCATGGCAGTCAGATAAGTCAGCCTTATTTCTCCGGAACGCTCGTAACGTGTTTGGAAAATGATCTAGAGAGATTTATTACAAAAGTTGATTGGGACCCACACCAAACTCAAATTCCGACAAAGTTAGGTACCAAAGGAAAAGGTGTGCCATTTTATAGGCACCAAACCTAAAATAACCCTTATTATAAATATTGTCTACTTATATAACTCTCTTTGTCCCCCAAGGGTTTGTGTAATCTCTTTTTCGACTATTTTGTTCATAACTTCTTCATACGAAGTGGGAATGACCTCATTCTCTTTCTGTTACCTCTTCTTTCAGTTCCCCACAGTATACAGGAAAATTTTTAGGATTTGGACGCTTAGGAATTGGTGTTTCATCCTTATTTTCAATGTAAAGGATGACTTCCCTCTTTATGTTTGGAATCAACATACGTAGAAATGCAATTTGGATAACATGTAGAGCCTTTAAATGTATTATTTTTTACCGCAATCATTTTTTAGAAAATTTTATAATAAAAATGAGTTTATCTAGTTTATAGTTTGGTTTTAAAAAAAGGATTTCGACTTCTAACGAAGTCACTGGACTTCCTTGAGTCAATGCATCCAAAATGCAAGCTTTTTTCGACTCTCAAGCCTCTAGACATGTAATTTATGCAGGAAATATTTTTTCTGAAAATTTTCTATCAAAGGGGAGTCTTTCTGTTTCCTGATTTGGTCTTGATCATAGAGTTCCGACATCTAACGAAGCCTACGGATTTCCTTGAGTCATTTGTGTTTATGGTATTTTATTCAAATTTTGCAATGATTATCTAGCTTAAAGAAGATCCCATAATCGTTGAGAAGTTATTAACGGTTGCAAACCTTATCTCCTTCTTTCCGTGTTTTATTATAGGTAATCTATGACCTTTTTAAAAGATTGTAAGTTTATTATTAGAAGGGATATTTTGAGTTTGGTGCCTATAAAATGGTACACTTTCGCGTTTGGTGCCTAACTTTGTCAATATCTGAGTTTGGTGCCAAGTCAACAAATTGGCGTTGATTGACCGTGTTGACCATCCAATTTAGAGTTAAAAATGTGAAATGTCTAATAAAATTCTAACCTCCGTTTTATTCACTAAGTGCGCCCTATCTTCTACATACTCCATGTTTGAGAAATGAGAGTTGTTGATTTTCATTCACGAGGTTTTAGGTTCCACTCTTAATACCATTGCTATCTTCTTTCATTGCTAATCTCAAATCATACACTGAGCTACTGTTATTTTCTCATATGACCACCTGTTTACACAAAATTAAATCCAAAGTATAAGCATAGCTCCCTTCATTGTTTACCGGTAAATCATCCAAAATCTGTCTCTCATGTAAACCCCAATAATCGTTTCCTTAAACCTTCAAACTAACCATTATTGTATTGAACAAATGAATCCATGTAAATGACCCTATTCATTTTTCAAACTAATCATTATTGTATTAATTAAATTTGTTTCCATTTTATGTAAATCCATAGTTATCATGGCAGTCAGATAAGTCATCCTTATTTCTCCAGAACGCTCGTAACGTGTTTGGAAAATGATCTAGAGAGATTTATTACAAAAGTTGATTGGGACCCACACAAAACTCAAATTCCGACAAAGTTAGGTACCAAAGGCAAAGGTGTGCCATTTTATAGGCACCAAACCTAAAATAACCCTTATTATAAATATTGTCTACTTATATAACTCTCTTTGTCCCCCAAGGGTTTGTGTAATCTCTTTTTCGACTATTTTGTTCATAACTTCTTCATACGAAGTGGGAATGACCTCATTCTCTTTCTGTTACCTCTGTCTTTCAGTTCCCCACAGTATACAGGAAAAGTTTTAGGATTTGGACGCTTAGGAATTGGTGTTTCATCCTTGTTTTCAATGTAAAGGATGACTTCCCTCTTTATGTTTGGAATCAACATACGTAGAAATGCAATTTGGATAACATGTAGAGCCTTTAAATGTATTATTTTTTACCGCAATCATTTTTTAGAAAATTTTATAATAAAAATGAGTTTATCTAGCTTATAGTTGGGTTTTAAAAAAAGGATTTCGACTTCTAACGAAGTCACTGGACTTCCTTGAGTCAATGCATCCAAAATGCAAGCTTTTTTCGACTCTCAAGCCTCTAGACATGTAATTTGTGCAGGAAATATTTTTTCTGAAAATTTTCTATTAAAGGGGAGTCTTTGTGTTTCCTGATTTGGTCTTGATCATAGAGTTCCGACATCTAATGAAGCCTGCGGATTTCCTTGAGTCATTTGTGTTTATGGTATTTTATTCAAATTTTTCATTGATTATCTAGCTTAAAGAAGATCCCATAATCATTGAGAAGTTATTAACGGTTGCAAAACTTATCTCCTTCTTTCCGTGTTTTATTATAGGTAATCTATGACCTTTTTAAAAGATTATAAGTTTATTATTAGAAGGGATATTTTGAGTTTGGTGCCAATAAAATGGTACACTTTCGCGTTTGGTGCCTAACTTTGTCAATATCTGAGTTTGGTGCCGAGTCAACAAATTGGCGTTGATTGACCGTGTTGACCATCCAATTTAGAGTTAAAAATGTGAAATGTCTAAAAAAATTCTAACTTCCGTTTTATTCACTAACTGCGCCCTATCTTCTACATACTCCATGTTTGAGAAATGAGAGTTGTTGATTTTCATTCACGTGGTTTTAGGTTCCACTCTTAATACCATTGCCATCTTCTTTCATTGCTAATCTCAAATCATACACTGATCTGCTGTTATTTTCTCATATGACCACCTGTTTACACAAAATTAAACCCAAAGTATAAGCATAGCTCCCTTCATTGTTTACCGGTAAATCATCCAAAATCTGTCTCTCATGTAAACCCCAATAATCGTTTCCTTAAACCTTCAAACTAACCATTATTGTATTGAACAAATGAATCCATGTAAATGACCCTATTCATTTTTCAAATTAATCATTATTGTATTAATTAAATTTGTTTCCATTTTATGTAAATCCATAGCTATCATGGCAGTCAGATAAGTCAGCCTTATTTCTCCGGAACGCTCGTAACGTGTTTGGAAAATGATCTAGAGAGATTTATTACAAAAGTTGATTGAGACCCACACCAAACTCAAATTCCGACAAAGTTAGGTACCAAAGGCAAAGGTGTGCCATTTTATAGGCACCAAACCTAAAATAACCCTTATTATAAATATTGTCTACTTATATAACTCTCTTTGTCCCCCAAGGTTTTGTGTAAAATCTTTTTCGACTATTTAGCTCATAACTTCTTCATACGAAGTGGGAATGACCTCATTCTTTTTCTGTTACCTCTGTCTTTCAGTTCCCCAAAGTATACAGGAAACTTTTTAGGATTTGGACGTTTAAAAATTGGTGTTACATCCTTATTTGCAATGTAAAGGATGACTTCCCTCTTTATTTTTGGAATCAACATACATAAAAATGCAATTTGGATAACATGTAGAGCCTTTAAATGTATTATTTTTTACCAAAATTATTTTTTAGAAAACTTTATAATAAAAATTAGTTTATCTAGTTTAAAGTTTGGTTTTAAAAAAAGGATTTCGACTTCTAACGAAGTCACTGGACTTCTTTGAGTCAATGCATCCAAAATGCAAGCTTTCTTCGACTCTCAAGCCTCTAGACATGTAATTTGTGCAGGAAATATTTTTTCTGAAAATTTTCTATTAAAGGGGAGTCTTATTGTTTCATGATTTGGTCTTGATCATAGAGTTCCGACATCTAACGAATCCTGCGGACTTCCTTGAGTCATTTGTGTTTATGGTATTTTATTCAAATTTTGCAATGATTATCTAGCTTAAAGAAGATCCCATAATCGTTGAGAAGTTATTAACGGTTGAAAACCTTATCTCCTTCTTTCCATGTTTTATTATAGGTAATCTATGACCTTTTTAAGAGATTATAAGATCATTATTAGAAGGGATATTTTGAGTTTGGTGCCCATAAAATGGTACACTTTCGCGTTTGGTGCCTAACTTTGTCAATATCTGAGTTTGGTGCCCAGTCAACGAATTGGCGTTGATTGACCGTGTTGACCATCCAATTTAAAGTTAAAAATGTGAAATATCTAAGATAATTCTAAACTTCGTTTTATTCACTAACTGCGCCTTATCTTCTACATACTCCATGTTTGAGAAATGAGAGTTGTTGATTTTCATTCACGAGGTTTTAGGTTCCACTCTTAATACCATTGACATCTTCTTTCATTGCAATCTCAAATCATATAATGATCTATTGTTATTTTCTCATATGATCACCTATTTACACAAAATTAAATCCAAAGTATAAGCATGGCTCCCTTCATTGTTTACCGGTAAATCTTCCAAAATCTAACTCTCATGTAAACCCCAATAATCGTTTCCTTAAACCTTAAAACTAACCATTATTGTATTGAACAAATGAATCCATGTAAATGACCCTATTAATTTTTAAAATTACTGATTATTGTATTAATTAAATTTGTTTCCATTTTATGTAAATCCATAGTTATCATGGGAGTCAGATAAGTCAGCCTTATTTCTCTGGAACGCTCGTAACGTGTTTGGAAATTGATCTAGAGATATTTCCCTATCGTGGTCCATAATAGTGAACTAGTTAAATTAAATAATGATTGTTTAAACAATTATTCACAAAGAAACGTATTTACTTACAAAAGTTGGCGGGGGGGCGAGCAACAAGTTGTGCTCCAACACAGCTTGTGAACGGTCCACCAATCATCTGTTAGGTCAACTGCTTGGTTGGACCCACACCAAACTCAAATTCCGACAAAGTTAGGTACCAAAGGAAAAGGTGTGCCATTTTATAGGCACCAAACTCAAAATACCCCTTATTATAAATATTTTCTACTTATATAACTCTCTTTGTCCCCCAAGGTTTTGTGTAATTTCTTTTTCGACTATTTTGCTCATAACTTCTTCATACGAAGTGGGAATGACCTCATTCTTTTTCTGTTACCTCTGTCTTTCAGTTCCCCACAGTATATCAGAAATTTTTTAGGATTTGGACGCTTAGGAATTATTGTTTCAACCGTATTTTCAATGTAAAGGATGACTTCCCTCTTTATTTTTGGAATCAACATACGTAGAAATGCAATTTGGATAACATGTAGAGCCTTTAAATGTATTATTTTTTACCACATTAATTTTTGAGAAAATTTTATAATAAAAAGGAGTTTATCTAGTTTATAATTTGGTTTTAAAAAAAGGATTTCGACTTCTAACGAAGTCACTGGACTTCCTTGAGTCAACGCATCCAAAATGCAAGCTTTTTTCGACTCTCAAGCCCCTAGACATGTAATTTGTGCAGGAAATATTTTTTCTGAAAATTTTCTATTAAAGGGGAGTCTTATTGTTTCATGATTTGGTCTTGATCATAGAGTTCCGACATCTAACGAATCCTGCGGATTTCCTTGAGTCATTTGTGTTTATGGTATTTTATTCAAATTTTAAAATGATTATCTAGCTTAAAGAAGATCCCATAATCGTTGAGAATTATTAACGGTTGAAAACCTTATCTCCTTCTTTCCATGTTTTATTATAGGTAATCTATGACCTTTTTAAGAGATTAGAAGATCATTATTAGAAGGGATATTTCGAGTTTGGTGCCTATAAAATGGTACACTTTCGCGTTTGGTGCCTAACTTTTTCAATATCTGAGTTTGGTGCCCAGTCAACGAATTGGCGTTGATTGACCGTGTTGACCATCCAATTTACAGTTAAAAATGTGAAATATCTAAGATAATTCTAAACTTCGTTTTATTCACTAACTGCGCCTTATCTTCTACATACTCCATGTTTTAGAAATGAGAGTTGTTGATTTTCATTCACGAGGTTTTAGGTTCCACTCTTAATACCATTGACATCTTCTTTCATTGCAAATCTCAAATCATATAATGATCTACTGTTATTTTCTCATATGATCACCTGTTTACACAAAATTAAATCCAAAGTATAAGCATGGCTCCCTTCATTGTTTACCGGTAACTCTTCCAAAATCTAACTCTCATGTAAACCCCAATAATCGTTTCCTTAAACCTTAAAACTAACCATTATTGTATTGAACAAATGTATCCATGTAAATGACCCTAATAATTTTTCAAATTACTGATTATTGTATTAATTAAATTTGTTTCCATTTTATGTAAATCCATAGTTATCATGGGAGTCAGATAAGTCAGCCTTATTTCTCTGGAACGCTCGTAACGTGTTTGGAAATTGATCAAGAGATATTTCCCTACCGTGGTCCGTAATAGTGAACTAGTTAAATTAAATAATGATTGTTTAAATAATTATTCACAAAGAAACGTATTTACTTACAAAAGTTGGCGGGGGGCCGAGCAACAAGTTGTGCTCCAACACAGCTTGTGAACGGTCCACCAGTCATCTGTTAGGTCAACTGCTTGGTTGGACCCACACCAAACTCAAATTCGGACAAAGTTAGGTACCAACGGAAAAGGTGTTCCATTTTATAGGCACCAAACTCAAAATACCCCTTATTATAAATATTTTCTACTTATATCACTCTCTTTGTCCCCCAAGGTTTTGTGTAATCTCTTTTTCGACTATTTTGCTCATAACTTCTTCATACGAAGTGGGAATGACCTCATTCTTTTTCTGTTACCTCTGTCTTTCAGTTCCCCACAGTATATCAGAAATTTTTTAGGATTTGGACGCTTAGGAATTGTTGTTTCAACCGTATTTTCAATGTAAAGGATGACTTCCCTCTTTATTTTGGAATCAACATACGTAGAAATGCAATTTGGATAACATGTAGAGCCTTTAAATGTATTATTTTTTACCACAATAATTTTTTAGAAAATTTTATAATAAAAATGATATTATCTAGTTTATAATTTGGTTTTAAAAAAAGGATTTCGACTTCTAACGAAGTCACTGGACTTCCTTGAGTCAATGCATCCAAAATGCAAGCTTTTTTCGACTCTCAAGCCCCTAGACATGTAATTTGTGCAGGAAATATTTTTTCTGAAAATTTTCTATTAAAGGGGAGTCTTATTGTTTCATGATTTGGTCTTGATCATAGAGTTCCGACATCTAACGAATCCTGCGGATTTCCTAGAGTCATTTGTGTTTATGGTATTTTATTCAAATTTTAAAATGATTATCTAGCTTAAAGAAGATCCCATAATCGTTGAGAATTATTAACGGTTGAAAACCTTATCTCCTTCTTTCCATGTTTTATTATAGGTAATCTATGACCTTTTAAAGAGATTAGAAGATCATTATTAGAAGGGATATTTCGAGTTTGGCCTATAAAATGGTACACTTTCGCATTTGGTGCCTAACTTTGTCAATATCTGAGTTTGGTGCCCAGTCAACGAATTGGCGTTGATTGACCGTGTTGACCATCCAATTTAAAGTTAAAAATGTGAAATATCTAAGATAATTCTAAACTTCGTTTTATTCACTAACTGCGCCTTATCTTCTACATACTCCATGTTTGAGAAATGAGAGTTGTTGATTTTCATTCACGAGGTTTTAGGTTCCACTCTTAATACCATTGACATCTTCTTTCATTGCTAATCTCAAATCATATAATGATCTATTGTTATTTTCTCATATGATCACCTATTTACACAAAATTAAATCCAAAGTATAAGCATGGCTCCCTTCATTGTTTACCGGTAAATCTTCCAAAATCTAACTCTCATGTAAACCCCAATAATCGTTTCCTTAAACCTTAAAACTAACCATTATTGTATTGAACAAATGAATCCATGTAAATGACCCTATTAATTTTTCAAATTACTGATGTATTAATTAAATTTGTTTCCATTTTATGTAAATCCATAGTTATCATGGCAGTCAGATAAGTCAGCCTTATTTCTCTGGAACGCTCGTAACGTGTTTGGAAAATCTAGAGAGATTTCCCTACCGTTGTCCGTAATAGTGAACTAGTTAAATTAAATAATGATGGTTTAAACAATTATTCACAAAGACACGTATTTATTTACAAAAGTTGGCGGGGGGCCGAGCAACAAGTTGTGCTCCAACACAGCTTGTGAACGGTCCTCCAGTCATCTGTTAGGTCAACTGCTTTGCTGGGACCCACACCAAACTCAAATTCCGACAAAGTTAGGTACAAAAGGAAAAGGTGTGGTGTGCCATTTATAGGCACCAAACTCGAAATACCCTTATTATATATATTGTCTACTTATATAACTCTCTTTGTTCCCCAAGGTTTTGTGTAATCTCTTTTTCGACAATTTTGCTCATAACTTCTTCATACGAAGTGGGAATGACCTCATTTTTTTTGTGTTACCTATGTCTTTCAGTTCCCCATAGTATACAGAAAAAATTTTAGGATTTGGACCCTTAGCAATTGGTGTTTGAACCTTATTTTCAATGTAAAGGATAACTTCCCTCTTTATTTTTGGAATCAACATACGTAGAAATGCAATTTGGATAACATGTAGAGCCTTTAAATGTATTATTTTTTACAAAAATCATTTTTTTAGAAAATTTTATAATAAAAATGAGTTTATCTAGTTTATAGTTTGGTTTTAAAAAAAGGATCTCGACTTCTAACGAAGTCACAGGACTTCCTTGAATCAATGCATCCAAAATGCAAGCTTTTTTCGACTCTCAAGCTTCTAGACATGTAATTTGTGCAGGAAATATTTTTTTCTGAAAATTTTCTATTAAAGGGGAGTCTTTCTGTTTCGTGATTTGGTCCTTATCATAGAGTTCCAACATCTAACGAAGCCTGTGGACTTCCTTGAGTGATTTGTGTTTATGGTATTTTATTCAATTTTTCCGATGATTATCTAGCTTAAAGAAGATCCCATAATCGTTGAGAAGTTATTAACGGTTGCAAACCTTATATCCATCTTTCCATGTTTTATTATAGGTAATGTATGACCTTTTTAAAAGATTAGAATTTCATTATTGATAGGGATATTTCGAGTTTGGTGCCTATAAAATGGTACACTTTCGCGTTTGGTGCCTAACTTTGTCAATATCTGAGTTTGGTGCCCAGTCAACGAATTGGTGTTGATTGACCGTGTTGACCATCCAATTTAGAGTAAAAAATATGAAATGTCTAATAAAATTCTAAACTCCGTTTTATTCACTCACTGCACCCTATCTTCTACATACTCCATGTTTGAGAAATGAGAGTTGTTTATTTTCATTCACGAGGTTTTAGGTTCCACTCTTAATACCATTGTCATCTTCTTTCATTGCTAATCTCAAATCATACATTGAGATACTGTTATTTTCTCATATGACCACCTGTTTACACAAAATTAAATCCAAAGTATAAGCATAGCTCCCTTCATTGTTTACCGGTAAATCATCCAAAATCTATCTCCCATGTAAACACCAATAATTGTTTCCTTAAACCTTCAAACTAACCATTATTGTATTGACCAAATGAATCCATGTAAATGACCCTATTCATTTTTCAAATTAATCATTATTGTATTAATTAAATTTGTTTCCACTTTATGTAAATCCATAGTTATCATGGCAGTCAGATAAGTCATCCTTATTTCTCTGGATCGCTCGTAACGTGTTTGGAAAAAGGTTCTAGAGAGATTTCCCTACCGTGGTCCGTGTTAGTGAACTAGTTAAATTAAATAATGATTGTTTAAACAATTATTCACAAAGACACGTATTGATTTACAAAAGTTGGCGGGGGCCGAGCAACAAGTTGTGCTCCAACACAGCTTGTGAATGGTCCACTAGTCATCCGTTAAGTCAACTGCTTGGTTGGGACCCACACCAAACTCAAATTCCGAAAAAGTTAGGTACCAAAGGAAAAGGTGTGCCATTTTATAGGCACCAAACTCAAAATACCTCTTATGTAAATATTGTCAACTTATATAACTCTCTTTGTCCCCCCAAGGTTTTGTGTAATCTATTTTTCGACTATTTTGCTCATAAATTCATACGAAGTGGGAATGACCTCATTCTTTTTATGTTACCTCTGTCTTTCAGTTTCCCACAGTATACAGGAAAATATTTAGGATTTGGACGCTTAGAAATTGGTGTTTCAAACTTATTATCAATGTAAAGGATGACTTCCCTCTTTATTTTTGGAATCAAAGTACGTAGAAATGCAATTTGGATAACATGTAGAGCCTTTAAATGTATTATTTTTTACCAAAATCATTTTTTAGAAAATTTTATAATAAAAATGAGTTTATCTAGTTTATAATTTGGTTTTAATAAAAGGATTTCGACTTCTAAAAAAGTCACTGGACTTCCTTGAGTCAATGCATCCAAAATGCAAGCTTTTTTCGACTCTCAAGCCTCTAGACATGAAATTTGTGCAGGAAATATTTTTTCTGAAATTTTTTTATTAAAGGGGAGTCTTTCTATTTCGTGATTTGGTCTTGATCATAGAGTTACGACATCTAACGAAGCCTGTGGACTTCCTTGAGTGATTTGTTTTTATGGTATTTTATTCAATTTATGCGATGATTATCTAGATTAAAGAAGATCCCATAATCGATGAGAAGTTATTAACTGTTGCAAACCTTATATCCTTCTTTACATGTTTTATTATAGGTAATGTATGACCTTTTTAAAAGATTATAAGTTCATTATTAGAAGGGATATTTCGAGTTTGGTGCCTATAAAATAGTACACTTTCGTGTTTGGTGCCTAACTTTGTCAATATCTGAGTTTGGTGCCCAGTCAACGAATTGACGTTGATTGACCGTGTTGACCATCCAATTTAGAGTTCAAAATGTGAAATGTCTAATAAAATTCTAAACTCCGTTTTATTCACTAACTGCACCCTATCTTCTACATACTCAATGTTTGAGAAATGAGAGTTGTTGATTTTCATTCACGAGGTTTTAGGTCCCACTCTTAATACCATTGCCATCTTCTTTCATTGCTAATCTCAAATCATACACTGAGCTACTATTATTTTCTCATACGACCACATGTTTACACAAAATTAAATCCAAAGTATAAGCATAGCTCCCTTCATTGTTTATCGGTAAATCATCCAAAATCTATCTCTCATGTAAACACCAATAATTGTTTCCTTAAACCTTCAAACTAACCATTATTGTATTGAACAAATGAATCCATGTAAATGATCCTATCCATTTTTAAAATTAATCATTATTGTATTAATTAAATTTGTTTCCACTTTATGTAAATCCATAGTTATCATGGCAGTCAGATAAGTCAGCCTTATTTCTCTGGAACGCTCGTAACGTGTTCGGAAAAGGATCTAGAGAGATTTCCCTACCGTGGTCAGTGTTAGTGTCCTAGTTAAATTAAATAATGATTGTTTAAACAATTATTCACAAAGACACGTATTTATTTACAAAAGTTGGCGGGGGGACGAGCAACAAGTTGTGCTCCAACACATCTTGTGAACGGTCCACCAGTCATCCGTTAAGTCAACTGCTTGGTTGGGACCCACACCAAACTCAAATTCCGACAAAGTTAGGTACCAAAGGAAAAGGTGTGCCATTTTATAGGCACCAAACTCAAAATACTCCTTATTATAAATATTGTCTACTTATATAACTCTCTTTTCCCCCAAGGGTTTGTGTAATCTCTTTTTCGACTATTTTGCTCATAACTTCTTCATACGAAGTGGGAATGACCTCATTCTTTTTTTGTTACCTCTGTCTTTCAGTTCCCCATAATATACAGGAAAAATTTTAGGATTTGGACGCTTATTAATTGGTGTTTCATTCTTATTTTCAATGTAAAGGATGACTTCCCTCTTTATTTTTGGAATCAACATACGTAGAAATGCAATTTGGATATCATGTAAAGCCTTTCAATATATTATTTTTTACCACAATCATTTTTTAGAAATTTTTATAATATAAATGAGTTAATCTATTTTATAGTTTGGTTTTAAAAAAAGGATTTCGACTTCTAACGAAGTCACTGGACTTCCTTGAGTCAATGCATCCAAAATGAAAGCTTTTTTCGACTCTCAAGCCTCTAGACATGTAATTTGTGCAGGAAATATTTTTTTCTGAAAATTTTCGATTAAAGGGGAGTCTTTCTGTTTCATGATTTGGTCTTGATCATAGAGTTCTGACATCTAACGAAGCCTGCGAACTTCCTTGAGTCATTTGTGTTTATGGTATTTTATTCAAATTTTGCGATGATTATCTAGCTTAAAGAAGATCCCATAATCGTTGAGAATTATTAACGGTTGAAAACCTTATCTCCTTCTTTCCATGTTTTATTATAGGTAATCTATGACCTTTTTAAGAGATTAGAAGATCATTATTAGAATGGATATTTTGAGTTTGGTGCCTATAAAATGGTATACTTTCGCGTTTGGTGCCTAACTTTGTCAACATCTGAGTTTGGTGCCCAGTCAACGAATTGGTGTTGATTGACCGTGTTGACCATCCAATTTAGAGTTAAAAATATGAAATGTCTAATAAAATTCTAAACTCCATTTTATTCACTAATTGCACCCTATCTTCTACATAATCCATGTTTGAGAAATGAGAGTTGTTGATTTTCATTCACGAGGTTTTAAGTCCCACTCTTAATATCATTGCCATCTTCTTTCATTGCTAATCTCAAATCATACACTGAGCTACTGTTATTTTCTCATATGACCACTTGTTTACACAAAATTAAATCCAAAGTATAAGCATAGCTCCCTTCGTTGTTTACCGATAAATCATCCAAAATGTATCTCTCATGTAAACCCCAATAATCGTTTCCTTAAACCTTCAAACTAACCATTGAACAAATGAATCCATGTAAATGACCATATTCATTTTTCAAATTAATCATTATTGTATTAATTAAATTTGTTTCCATTTTATGTAAATCCATAGTTAGCATAGCAGTCATATAAGTCAGCCTTATTTCTCTGGATCGTTCGTAACGTGTTTGGAAAAGGATATAGAGAGATTTCCATACCGTGGTCCGTGTTAGTGAACTAGTTAAATTAAATAATGATTGTATATACAATTATTCACAAGGAGACGTATTTATTTACAAAATTTGGCGGGGGAGCGAGCAACAAGTTGTGCTCCAACACATCTTGTGAACGGTCCACCAGTCATCCGTTAAGTCAACTGCTTGGTTGAGACCCACACCAAACTAAAATTCCGACAAAGTTAGGTACCAAAGGAAAAGGTGTGACTTTTTTAGGCACCAAAGTCAAAATACTTCTTATTATAAATATTGTCTACTTATATAACTCTCTTTGTCCCCCAAGGGTTTGTGTAATCTCTTTTTCGACTATTTTGCTCATAACTTCTTCATACGAAGTGGGAATGACCTCATTCTTTTTCTGTTACCTCTGTCTTTCAGTTCCCCATAATATACAGGAAAAATTTTAGGATTTGGACGCTTATTAATTGGTGTTTCATTCTTATTTTCAATGTAAAGGATGACTTCCCTTTTTATTTTTGGAATCAACATACGTAGAAATGCAATTTGGATATCATGTAAAGCCTTTCAATATATTATTTTTTACCACAATCATTTTTTAGAAATTTTTATAATATAAATGAGTTTATCTATTTTATAGTTTGGTTTTAAAAAAAAGGATTTCGACTTCTATCGAAGTCACTGGACTTCCTTGAGTCAATGCATCCAAAATGCAAGCTTTTTTCGAATCTCAAACCTCTAGACATTTAATTTGTGCAGGAAATATTTTTTCTGAAAATTTTCTATTAAAGGGGAGTCTTTTTGTTTCATGATTTGTTCTTGATCATAGAGTTCCGACATCTAACGAAGCCTGCGGACTTCCTTGAGTCATTTGTGTTTATGGTATTTTATTCAAATTTTGCGATGATTATCTAGCTTAAAGAAGATCCCATAATCGTTGAGAATTTATTAACGGTTGCAAACCTTATTTCCTTATTTCCATGTTTTATTATAGGTAATGTATGACCTTTTTAAAAGATTAGAAGTTCATTATTAGAAGGGATATTTCGAGTTTGGTGAATATAAAATGGTACACTTTCGCGTTTGGTACCTAACTTTGTCAATATCTGAGTTTGGTGCCCAGTCAACGAATTGGCGTTGATTGACCGTGTTGACCATCCAATTTAGAGTTAAAAATGTGAAATGTCTAATAAAATTCTATCTCCGTTTTATTTACTAACTGCACCCTATCTTCTACATACTCCATGTTTGAGAAACAGGAGTTGTTGATTTTCATTCACGAGGTTTTAGGTCCCAATATTAATACCATTGCCATCTTCTTTCATTGCTAATCTCAAATCATACACTGAGGTACTGTTATTTTCTCATATGACCACCTGTTTACACAAAATTAAATCCAAAGTATAAGCAGAGCTCCTTTCATTGTTTACCCGTAAATAACCCTAAATCTATCTCTCATGTAAACCCCAATAATCGTTTCCTTAAACTTTCAAACTAACTATTATTGTATTGAACAAATTAATCCATGTAAATGACCCTATTCATTTTTCAAATTAATCATTATTGTATTAATTAAATTTGTTTCCATTTTATGTAAATCCATAGTTATCATGGCAGTCAGATAAGTCAGCCTTATTTCTCTGGAACGCTTCTAACGTGTTAGGAAAATGATCTAGAGAGATTTCCCTACCGTGGTCCGTGTTAGTGTCCTAGTTAAATTAAATAATGATTGTTTAAACAATTATTCAAAAAGACACGTATTCATTTACAAAAGTTGGCGGGGGGCCGAGCAACAAGTTGTGCTCCAACAAAGCTTGTGAACGGTCCACCAGTCATCTGTTAAGTCAACTGCTTGGTTGGGACCTATACCAAACTCAAATTCCGACAAAGTTAGGTACCAAAGGAAAAGGTGTGCCATTTTATAAGCATCAAACTCAAAATAACCCTTATTATAAAGATTGTCTACTTATATAACTCTCTTTGTCCCCCAAGGGTTTGTGTAATCTCTTTTTCGACTATTTTGCTCATAACTTCTTCATACGAAGTGGGAATGACCTCATTCTTTTTCTGTTACCTCTGTCTTTCAGTTCCCCATAATATACAGGAAAATTTTTAGGATTTGGACGCTTATCAATTGGTGTTTCATTCTTATTTTCAATGTAAAGGATGACTTCCCTCTTTATTTTTGGAATCAACATACGTAGAAATGCAATTTGGATATCATGTAAAGCCTTTCAATATATTATTTTTTACCACAATCATTTTTTAGAAATTTTTATAATATAAATGAGTTTATCTATTTTATAGTTTGATTTTAAAAAAAGGATTTCGACTTCTAACGAAGTCACTGGACTTCCTTGAGTCAATGCATCCAAAATGCAAGCTTTTTTCGAATCTCAAACCTCTAGACATTTAATTTGTGCAGGAAATATTTTTTCTGAAAATTTTCTATTAAAGGGGAGTATTTCTGTTTCATGATTTGTTCTTGATCATAGAGTTCCGACATCTAACGAAGCCTGCGGACTTCCTTGAGTCATTTGTGTTTATGGTATTTTATTCAAATTTTGCGATGATTATCTAGCTTAAAGAAGATCCCATAATCGTTGAGAATTTATTAACGGTTGCAAACCTTATTTCCTTATTTCCATGTTTTATTATAGGTAATGTATGACCTTTTTAAAAGATTATAAGTTCATTATTAGAAGGGATATTTCGAGTTCGGTGAATATAAAATGGTACACTTTCGCGTTTGGTACCTAACTTTGTCAATATCTGAGTTTGGTGCCCAGTCAACGAATTGGCGTTGATTGACCGTGTTGACCATCCAATTTAGAGTTAAAAATGTGAAATGTCTAATAAAATTCTATCTCCGTTTTATTTACTAACTGCACCCTATCTTCTACATACTCCATGTTTGAGAAACGGGAGTTGTTGATTTTCATTCACGAGGTTTTAGGTCCCAATCTTAATACCATTGCCATCTTCTTTCATTGCTAATCTCAAATCATACACTGAGCTACTGTTATTTTCTCATATGACCACCTGTTTACAAAAAATTAAATCCAAAGTATAAGCAGAGCTCCTTTCATTGTTTACCCGTAAATAACCCTAAATCTATCTCTCATGTAAACCCCTATAATCGTTTCCTTAAACTTTCAAACTAACTATTATTGTATTGAACAAATTAATCCATGTAAATGACCCTATTCATTTTTCAAATTAATCATTATTGTATTAATTAAATTTGTTTCCATTTTATGTAAATCCATAGTTATCATGGCAGTCAGATAAGTCAGCCTTATTTCTCTGGAACGCTTCTAACGTGTTAGGAAAATGATCTAGAGAGATTTCTCTACCGTGGTCCGTGTTAGTGTCCTAGTTAAATTAAATAATGATTGTTTAAACAATTATTCAAAAAGACACGTATTCATTTACAAAAGTTGGCGGGGGGCCGAGCAACAAGTTGTGCTCCAACACAGCTTGTGAACGGTCCACCAGTCATCTGTTAAGTCAACTGCTTGGTTGGGACCTATACCAAACTCAAATTCCGACAAAGTTAGGTACCAAAGGAAAAGGTGTGCCATTTTATAAGCATCAAACTCAAAATAACCCTTATTATAAAGATTGTCTACTTATATAACTCTCTTTGTCCCCCAAGGGTTTGTGTAATCTCTTTTTCGACTATTTTGCTCATAACTTCTTCATACGAAGTGGGAATGACCTCATTCTTTTTCTGTTACCTCTGTCTTTCAGTTCCCCATAATATACAGGAAAATTTTTATGATTTGGACGCTTATCAATTGGTGTTTCATTCTTATTTTCAATGTAAAGGATGACTTCCCTCTTTATTTTTGGAATCAACATACGTAGAAATGCAATTTGGATATCATGTAAAGCCTTTCAATATATTATTTTTTACCACAATCATTTTTTAGAAATTTTTATAATATAAATGAGTTTATCTATTTTATAGTTTGGTTTTAAAAAAAGGATTTCGACTTCTAACGAAGTCACTGGACTTCCTTGAGTCAATGCATCCAAAATGAAAGCTTTTTTCGACTCTCAAGCCTCTAGACATGTAATTTTTGCACGAAATATTTTTTTCTGAAAATTTTCTATTAAAGGAGAGTCTTTCTGTTTCATGAATTGGTCTTGATCATAGAGTTCTGACATCTAACGAAGCCTGCGAACTTCCTTGAGTCATTTGTGTTTATGGTATTTTATTCAAATTTTGCGATGATTATCTAGCTTAAAGAAGATCCCATAATCGTTGAGAAGTTATTAACGGTTGCAAACCTTATATCCTTCTTTCCATGTGTTTATTATAGGTAATGTATGACCTTTTTAAAAGATTAGAAGTTCATTATTAGAAGGGATATTTCGAGTTTGGTGCCTGTAAAATGGTACACTTTCGCGTTTGGTGCCTAACTTTGTCAATATCTGAGTTTGGTGCCCAGTCAACGAATTGGTGTTGATTGACCGTGTTGACCATCAAATTTAGAGTTAAAAATGTGAAATGTCTAATAAAATTCTAAACTCCATTTTATTCACTAACTGCACCCTATCTTCTACATACTCCATGTTTGAGAAATGAGAGTTGTTGATTTTCATTCACGAGGTTTTAAGTCCCACTCTTAATATCATTGCCATCTTCTTTCATTGCTAATCTCAAATCATACACTGAGCTACTGTTATTTTCTCATATGACCACCTGTTTACACAAAATTAAATCCAAAGTATAAGCATAGCTCCCTTCGTTGTTTACCGATAAATCATCCAAAATCTATCTCTCATGTAAACCCCAATAATCGTTTCCTTAAACCTTCAAACTAACCATTGAACAAATGAATCCATGTAAATGACCATATTCATTTTTCAAATTAATCATTATCGTATTAATTAAATTTGTTTCCATTTTATGTAAATCCATAGTTATCATAGCAGTCATATAAGTCAGCCTTATTTCTCTGGATCGCTCGTAACGTGTTTGGAAAAGGATATAGAGAGATTTCCATACCGTGGTCCGTGTTAGTGAACTAGTTAAATTAAATAATGATTGTACATACAATTATTCACAAGGAGACGTATTTATTTACAAAATTTGGCGGGGGAGCGAGCAACAAGTTGTGCTCCAACACAGCTTGTGAACGGTCTACCAGTCATCTGTTAAGTCAACTGCTTGGTTGGGACCCACACCAAACTCAAATTCCGACAAAGTTAGGTACCAAAGGAAAAGGTGTGCCATTTTATAGGCACCAAACTCAAAATACCCCTTATTATAAATATTGTCTACTTATATAACTCTCTTTGTCCCCCAAGGGTTTGTGTAATCTCTTTTTAGACTATTTTTCTCATAACTTCTTCATACGAAGTGGGAATGACCTCATTATTTTTCTGTTACCTCTGTCTTTCAGTTCCCCAAAGTATACAGGAAAAATTTTAGGATTTGGACGCTTAGTAATTGGTGTTTCATTCTTATTTTCAATGTAAAGGATGACTTCCCTCTTTATTTTTGGAATCAACACACGTAGAAATGCAATTTAGATAACATGTAGAGCCTTTAAATATATTATTTTTAACCACAATCATTTTTTAGAAAATTTTATAATAAAAATGAGTTTATCTAGTTTATAGTTTGGTTTTAAAAAAAGGATTTCGACTTCTAACAAAGTCACTGGACTTCCTTGAGTCAATGCATCCAAAATGCAAGCTTTTTTCGAATCTCAAACCTCTAGACATTTAATTTGTGCAGGAAATATTGTTTCTGAAAATTTTCTATTAAAGGGGAGTCTTTCTGTTTAATGATTTGTTCTTGATCATAGAGTTGCGACATCTAACGAAGCCTGCGGACTTCCTTGAGTCATTTGTGTTTATGGTATTTTATTCAAATTTTGCGATGATTATCTAGCTTAAAGAAGATCCCATAATCGTTGAGAATTTATTAACGGTTGCAAACCTTATTTCCTTATTTCCATGTTTTACTATAGGTAATGTATGACCTTTTTAAAGGATTAGAAGTTCATTATTAGAAGGGATATTTCGAGTTTGGTGCATATAAAATGGTACACTTTCGCGTTTGGTACCTAACTTTGTCAATATCTGAGTTTGGTGCCCAGTCAACGAATTGGCGTTGATTGACCGTGTTGACCATCCAATTTAGAGTTAAAAATGTGAAATGTCTAATAAAATTCTATCTCCGTTTTATTTACTAACTGCACCCTATCTTCTACATACTCCATGTTTGAGAAATAGGAGTTGTTGATTTTCATTCACGAGGTTTTAGGTCCCACTCTTAATACCATTGCCATCTTATTTCATTGCTAATCTCAAATCATACACTGAGCTACTGTTATTTTCTCATATGACCACCTGTTTACACAAAATTAAATCCAAAGTATAAGCAGAGCTCCTTTCATTGTTTACCCGTAAATAACCAAAAATCTATCTCTCATGTAAACCCCAATAATCGTTTCCTTAAACTTTCAAACTAACTATTATTGTATTGAACAAATTAATCCATGTAAATGACCCTATTCATTTTTCAAATTAATCATTATTGTATTAATTAAATTTGTTTCCATTTTATGTAAATCCATAGTTATCATGGCAGTCAGATAAGTCAGCCTTATTTCTCTGGAACGCTCGTAACGTGTTAGGAAAATGATCTAGAGAGATTTCCCTACCGTGGTCCGTGTTAGTGTCCTAGTTAAATTAAATAATGATTGTTTAAACAATTATTCAAAAAGACACGTATTCATTTACAAAAGTTGGCGGGGGGCCGAGCAACAAGTTGTGCTCCAACACAGCTTGTGAACGGTCCACCAGTCATCGGTTAAGTCAACTGCTTGGTTGGGACCCACACCAAACTCAAATTCCTAACTCTATTTGTCCCCCAAGTTTTTGTGTAATCTCTTTTTCGACTATTTTGCTCATAACTTCTTCGTACGAAGTGGGAATGACCTCATTCTTTTTCTTTTACCTCTGTCTTTCAGTTCCCCATATTTTTAGGATTTGGACGCTTAGTAATTGGTGTATCATCTTTATTTTCAATGTAAAGGATGACTTCCCTCTTTATTTTTGGAATCAACATACGTAGAAATGCAATTTGGATAACATGTTGAGCCTTTAAATGTATTATTATTTACCACAATCATTTTTTAGAAAATTTTATAATAAAAATGAGTTTATCTAGTTTATAGTTTGGTTTTAAAAAAGGAATTTCGACTTCTAACGAACTCACTGGACTTCCTTGAGCCAATGCATCCAAAATGCAAGCTTTTTTCGACTCTCAAGCCTCTAGACATGTAATTAGTGTAGGAAATATTTTTTCTGAAAATTTTCTATTAAAGGGGAGTCTTTTTGTTTCATGATTTGGTCTTGATCATAGAGTTCCGACATCTAACGAAGCATGCGGACTTCCTTGAGTCATTTGTGTTTATGGTATTTTATTCAAATTTTGCAATGATTATCTAGCTTAAAGAAGATCCCATAATCGTTGAGAAGTTATTAACGGTTGAAAACCTTATCTCCTTCTTTCCATGTTTTATTATAGGTAATGAATGACCTTTTTCAAAGATTAGAAGTTCATTATTAGAAGGGATATTTCGAGTTTGGTGCCAAACTTTGTCAATATCTGAATTTGGTGCCCAGTCAATGAATTGGCGTTGATTGACCGTGTTGACCATCCAATTTAGAGTTAAAAATGTGAAATGTCTAATAAATTTCTGAACTCCGTTTTATTCACTAACTGCGCCTTATCTTCTACATACTCCATGTTTGAGAAATCA
>NW_020620159.1:1330579-1331699 GCF_003573695.1 Papaver somniferum
TAAATCAACTGCTTGATTGGGTTCACACAAAACTCAAATTCTGACAAAGTTAGGTACCAAAGGCAAAGGTGTGCCATTTTATAGGCACCAAACTCAAGATATCCCTTATTATAAATACTGTCTACTTATATAACTGTCTTTGTCCCCCAAGGTTTAGTGTAATAGAAAATAAAACTAAGTTTATTTAGTTTATAGTTTGGTTTTTAACAAAGGATTTCGACTTCTAACGAAGTTACTAGACTTCCTTGAGTCAATGTATCCAAACTGCAAGCTTTTTTAGACTCTCAAGCCTCTAGACATGTAATTTGTGCCGGAAATATTTTTCTCAGCATTTTCTATTAAAGGGGAGTGGTTCTGTTTCATGATTTGGTCTTGATCATAGAGTTCCGACATCTAACGAAGCCTTCGGACTTCCTTGAGTCATTTGTGTTTATGGTATTTAATTCAAATTTTGCAATGAGTATCTAGCTTAATGAAAATCCTAGAATCGTTGAGAAGTTATTAACGGTTGCAAACCTTATCTCCTTCTTTCCATGTTTTATTATAGGTAATCTATGACCTTTTTAAGAGATTACAAGTTCATTATTAGAAGGGAAATTTTGAGTTTGGTGCTTATAAAATGGCACACTTTCGCGTTTGGTGCTTAACTTTTTTCCATATATTAGTTTGGTGCCCAGTCAATGAATTGGCGTTGATTGACCGTGTTGACCATCCAATTTAGAGTTAAAAATGTGAAATGACTAATAAAATTCAAAACTCCATTTTATTCACTAACTGCACCTTATCTTCTACATACTCCATGTTTGAGAAATGAGAGTTGTTTATTTTCATTCACGAGGTTTTAGGTTCCAGTTTTTAATACCATCGCCATCTTTTTTCATTGCTAATCTCAAATCATACACAAAGCTACTGTTATTTTCTCATATGACCACCTGTTTACACAAAATTAAATCTAAAGTATAAGCATAGCTCCCTTCATTGTTTACCCGTAAATTATCCAAAATATATCTCTCATGTAAACCCCAATAATCGTTTCCTTAAACCTTAAAACTAACCATTATTGTATTGAGTAAATGAATCCATGTAAATGACTCTATTTATTTTTCAAAATAATCATTAT
>NW_020620159.1:1331709-1333096 GCF_003573695.1 Papaver somniferum
TTTAGGTTCCACTCTTAATACCATTGCCATCTTCTTTCATTGCTAATATCAAATCATATACTGAGATACTGTTATTTTCTCACATGATCACCTGTTTAACAAAATTAAATCCAAAGTATAAGCATATCTCCCTTCATTGTTTATCGGTAAATCATCCAAAATCTATCTCTCATGTAAACCCCAATAATCGTTTCCTTAAACCTTCAAACTAACCATTATTGTATTGAAAAAATGAATCCATGTAAATTACCCTATTCATTTTTCAAATTAATCATTATTGTATTAATTAAATTTGTTTCCATTTTATGTAAATCCATAGTTATCATGGCAGTCAGATAAGTCAGCCTTATTTCTCTGGAACGCTCATAACGTGTTTGGAAAATGATCTAGAGAGATTTCCCTACCGTGGTCCCTGTTAGTGAACTAGTTAAATTAAATAATGATTGTTTAAACAATTATTCACAAAGACACGTATTTATTTACAAAATTTGGCGGGGGGCCGAGCAACAAGTTGTGCTCCAACACAGCTTGTGAATGGTCCGCCAGTCATCCGTTAAGTCATCTGCTTGATTGGGACCCACACCAAACTCAAATTTCGACAAAATTAGGTACCAAAGGAAAAGGTGTGCCATTTTATAGGCATCAAACTCAAAATAACCCATATTATAAAGATTGTATACTTATATAACTCTCTTTGTCCCCCAAAGTTTTGTGTAATCTCTTTTTCGACTATTTTGCTCATAACTTCTTCATACGAAGTGGGAATGACCTCATTCTTTTTCCGTCACCTATGTCTTTCAGTTCCCCACAGTATACAGGAAAATTTTTAGGATATGGACGCTTAGAAATTGGTGTTTCATCCTTATTTTCAATGTAAAGGATGACTTCCCTCTTTATTTTTGGAATCAACATACTAGAAATGCAATTTGGATAACATGTAGAGCCTTTAAATGTATTATTTTTTACCACAATCATTTTTTAGAAATTTTTATAATAAAAATGAATTTATCTAGTTTATAGTTTGGCTTTAAAAAAAGGATTTCGACTTCAAACGAAGTCACTGGACTTCCTTGAGTCAATGCATCCAAAATGCAAGCGTTTTTCGACTCTCAAGCCTCTAAAATGGCACACTTTTGCTTTTGGTGCCTAAATTTGTCAAAATCTGAGTTTGGTGCCCAGTCAACGAATTGGCGTTGATTGACCGTGTTGACATCCAATTTAGAGTTAAAAATGTGAAATGTCTAATAAATGACCCTATTAATTTTTCAAATTAATCATTATTGTATTAATTAAACTTGTTTCCATTTTATTTAAATCCATAGTTATCTTGGCAGTCAGATAAGGCAGCCTTATTTCTCTGGAACGCTCGTAATGTGTTTGAAAAATG
>NW_020620159.1:1333688-1333910 GCF_003573695.1 Papaver somniferum
CCAATAATCGTTTCCTTAAACCTTAAAACTAACCATTATTGTATTGAGTAAATGAATCCATGTAAATGACTCTATTTATTTTTCAAAATAATCATTATTATATTAATTAAATTTGTTACAATTTTCTGTAAATCCATAGTTATCATGGCAGTTAGATTATGTTAGCCTTATTTCTCTGGAACGCTCGTAACGTGTTTGAAAAATGATCTAAAGAGATTTCCC
>NW_020620159.1:1334477-1356011 GCF_003573695.1 Papaver somniferum
ATGACTTCCCTCTTTATTTTTGGAATCAACATATGTAGAAATGCAATTTGCATAACATGTAGAGCCTTTTTTTAAGTGTATTATTTTTTACCGCATTTATTTTTTAGAAAATTTTATAATAAATACTGAGTTTATCTAGTTTATAGTTGTTTTCAAAAAAATGGATTTTGAATTCTAACGAAGTCACTAGACTTCCTTGAGTCAATGCATCCAAAATGCAAGCTTTTTTCGACTCTCAAGCCTCTAGACATGTAATTTGTGACGGAATTATTTTTTCTAAACATTTTTTATTAAAGGGGAGTCTTTCTTGTTCATGATTTGGTCTTGATCATAGAGTTCCGACATCTAACGAAGCCGGCGGACTTCCTTGAGTCATTTGTGTTTATGATATTTAATTCAAATTTTGCAATGATTATCTAGCATAAAGAAGAAACTAGAATCGTTAAGAGGTTATTCACGGTTGCAAACCTTATCTCCTTCTTTACATGTTTTATTATAGGTAATCTATGACCTTTTTAAGAGATTAGAAGTTCATTATTTGAACGGATATTTTGAGTTTGGTGCCTATAAAATTGTACACTTTTGCGTTTGGTCCCTAACTTTGTCAAAATCTGAGTTTCGTGCCCAGTCAACGAATTGACGTTGATTGAGCGTGTTGACCATCCTATTTAGAGTTAAAATTGTGAAATGACTAATAAATTCTAAACTTCATTTTATTCACTAACTGCACCTTATCTTCTATATACTCCATGTTTGAGAAATGAGAGTTGTTGATTTTCATTCTCGAGGTTTTAGGTCCCACTCTTAATACCATCGCCATCTTCTTTCATTGCTAATCTCAAATCATACACTGAGCTACTGTTGTTTTCTCATATGACCATTAGTTTACACTAAATTAAATCCAAAGTATAAGCATAGCTCCCTTCATTTTCTACCCGTAAATCATCCAAAATCTATCTCTCATGTAAACCCCAATAACCGTTTCCTTAAACCTTCAAACTAACCATTATTGTATTGAACAAATGAATCCATGTAAATGACTCTATTCATTTTTCAAATTAATCATTATTGTATTCTTTAAATTTTTTTCCATTTTATGTAAATCCATAGTTACCATGGCAATTAGATTATGTCAGCCTTATTTCTCTGGAACGCTCGTAACGTGTTTGAAAAATGCTCTAGAGAGATTTCCCTAATGTGGTCCGTGTTAGTGAATTAGTCAAATTAAATAATTATTGTTTAAACAATTATTGACAAAGACACTTATTTATTTACAAAAGTTGGCAGGGGGCCGAGTAACAAGTTGTGCTCCAACACAGCTTGTGAACGGTCAACCAGTCATCTGTTAAGTCAACTGCTTGATTGGGATCCTCACCAAACTCAAATTCTAAAAAAGTTAGGTACCAAAGGCAAAGGTGTGCAATTTTATAGGCATTAAACTCAAAATATCCCTTCAAATAATGAACTTCTAATCTCCTAAAAAGGTCATAGATTACCTATAATAAAACATGTAAAGAAGGAGATAAGGTTTGAAAACCCCGAGCCCCGGACCCTGGATTATTTGATTAAACTAATTCACCAACACGGAACACATTAGGGAAATCTCTCTAGAGAATTTTTTAAACACGTTACGAGCGTTCCAGAGAAATAAGGCTGACATAATCTGATTGCTATGATAACTATGGATTTATAGAAAATGGAAACAAATTTAATTATTACAGTAATAATTAATTTGAAAAACGAATAGAGTCATTTACATGGATTCATTTTTTCAATACACTAATGGTTAGTTTGAAGGTCATTTTTTCAATACTCTAAATAGGATGGTCAACACGCTTAATCAACGTCAATTTGTTGACTGGGCACCAAACTCAGATTTTGACAAAGTTAGGCACCAAACGCAAAAGTGTACAATTTTATAGGCACCAAACTCAAAATATCCCTTCAAATAATGAACTTCTAATCTCTTAAAAAGGTCATAGATTACCAATAATAAAACATGTAAAGAAGGAGATAAGGTTTGCAACCGTGAATAACCTCTTAACGATTCTAGTATCTTCTTTAAGCTAGATAATCATTGCAAAATTTGAATAAAATATCATAAACACAAATGACTCAAGGAAGTCCGTCGGTTTCGTTAGATGTCGGAAGTCTATGATCAAGACCAAATCATGAACAAGAAAGACTCCCCTTTAATAAAAAATGTTTAGAAAAAATATTTCCGTCACAAATTACATGTCTAGAGGCTTGAGAGTCGAAAAAAGCCTGCGTTTTGGATGCATTAACTCAAGGAAGTCTAGTCACTTCGTTAGAATTCAAAATCCTTTTTTTTTGAAAACAACTATAAACTAGATAAACTCAGTTTTATTATAAAATTTTCTAAAAAATAAACGCGGTAAAAAATAATACATTTAAAGACTCTACATTTTATGCAAATTGCATTTCTACGTATGTTGATTCCAAAAATAAAGAGGGAAGTCATCCTTTACATTGAAAATAAGGATGAAACACCAATTGTTAACCGTCCAAATCATAAAAAATTTATTTTATACTGTGGGGAACTGAAAGACAGAGGTAGTAGAAAAATAATGAGGTCATTACCACTTCGTATGAAGAAGTTATGAGCAAAATAGTCGAAAAAGAGATTACACAAAACCTTGGGGGACAAATTGAGTTATATAAGTAGGCAATATTTGTAATAAGGGATATTTATAGTTTGGTGCCTATAAAATGGCACACCTTTGCCTTTGGTACCTAACTTTATCAGAATTTGAGTTTGGTGAGGATCCCAATTAAGCAGTTGATTTATCGAATGACTGGTTGACCGTTCACAAGCTTTGTTAGAGCAAAACTTGTTGTTCTGCCCCTGCCAACTTTTGTAAATAAATACGTGTCTTTGTCAATAATTGTTTAAACAATTATTATTTAATTTAACTAATTCACCAACACCGGCCACAGTAGGGAAATCTCTCTAGAGCATTTTTCAAACACGTTACGAGCGTTCCAGAGAAATAAGGCTGACATAATCCGATTTCCATGGTAACTATGGTTTTAATGAAAATGGAAAAAAAAATTCAATAAATACAATAATGATTGATCTGAAAAATGAATAGAGTCATTTACATGGACTCATTTGTTCAATACAATAATGGTTAGTTTGATGGTTTAAGAAAATGATTATTGGGGTATACATGAGAGAGATTTTGGATGATTTACGGGTAAACAATGAAGGGAGATATGCTTATACTTTGGATGTAATTTTTTGTAAACTAATGGTCATATGAGAAAATAATAGTATCTCAGTATATGATTTGAAATTAGCAATGAAAGAAGATGGCGATAGTATTAAGAGTGGAACCAAAAACATCGTGAATGAAAATCAACAACTCTCATTTGTCAAACATTGAGTATGTAGAAGATAAGGTGCAGTTAGTGAATAAAACGAAGTTTAGAATTTGGTTACTCATTTCACAATTTAACTCTAAATATGATGGTCAACACGCTCAATTAACGTCAATTCTTTGACTGGGCACCAAACTCAAATTTTGACAAAGTTAGGCACCAAACGCAAAAGTGTACAATTTTATAGGCACCAAACTCAAAATATCCCTTCAAACAATGAACTTCTAATCTCTTAAAAAGGTCATAGATTAACTATAATAAAACATGTAAAGAAGGAGATAACCTCCTAACGATTCTAGGATCTTCTTTAAGCTAGATAATCATTGCAAAATTTGAATAAAATATCATAAACACAAATGACTCAAGGAAGTCCACTGTCTTAGTTAGATGTCGGAACTCTGTGATCAAGACCAAATCATGAACAAGAAAGACTCCCCTTCAATAAAAAATGTTTATAAAAAATATTTCCGTCAC
Source organism: Papaver somniferum (assembly GCF_003573695.1). Classification (NCBI taxonomy): domain Eukaryota; kingdom Viridiplantae; phylum Streptophyta; class Magnoliopsida; order Ranunculales; family Papaveraceae; genus Papaver; species Papaver somniferum. The sequence continues at coordinate 1,338,354 of NW_020620159.1, forward strand.
AAATTACATGTCTAGAGGCTTGAGAGTCGAAGAAATCTTGCATTTTGGATGCATTGACTCAAGGAAGTCTAGTCACTTCGTTAGAATTCGAAATCCTTTATTTTAAAAAACATACTATAAACTAAATAAACTCAGTTTTATTATAAAATTTTCTAAAAAATAAATTCGGTAAAAAATAATACATTTAAAGGCTCTACATGTTATCCAAATTGCATTTCTACGTATGTTGATTCCAAAAATAAAGAGGGAAGTCATCCTTTACATTGAAAATAAGGATGAAACATCAATTGCTAAGCGTCCAAATCCTAAATCTTTTCTTGTATACTGTGAGGAACTGAAAGACAGAGGTAACAGAAAAAGAATGAGGTCATTCCCACTTCGTATGAAGAAGTTATGAGCAAAATATTCGAAAAAGAGATTACACAAAACCTTGGGGACAAAGAGCGTTATATAAGTAGAAAATATTTATAATAAGGGGTATTTTGAGTTTGGTGCCTATAAAATGGCACACCTTTGCCTTTGGTACCTAACTTTGTAGGAATTTGAGTTTAGTGTAGGTCCCAACCAAGCAGTTGACTTAAGGGATGACTGGTGGACCGTTCACAAGTTGTGTTGGAGCACAACTTGTTGCTCGGCCCCCCGCCAACTTTTATAAATAAATATGTGTCTTTGTGAATAATTGTTAAAACAATCATTATTTAATTTTACTAGTTCACTAACACGGACCAAGGTAGGGAAATCTCTCTAGATCATCTTCCAAACACGTTACGAGCGTTCCAGAGAAATAAGGCAGACTTATCTGACTGCCATGATAACTATGGATTTACATAAAATGGAAACAAATCTAATTAATACAATAATGATTAATTTGAAAAATGAATAGGGTCACTTACATGGATTCATTTATTCAATACAATAATGGTTAGTTTGAAGGTTTAAGGAAACGAATGAATTCAACAAGTCTATTATTGTACAAACTAACATGGATTCAACATGGTTATATAAGTAGACTGCACCTTATCTTTTGAGTTAATGAATACAACATGGATTCATTCGTTTCCTTAAACCTTCAAACTAACCATTATTGTATTGAACAAATGAATCCATATAAATGACCCTATTCATTATTCAAATTAATCATTATTGTATTAATTAAATTTGTTTCCATTTTATGTAAATCCATAGTTATCATGGCAGTCAGATAAGTCAGCCTTATTTCTCTGGAACGCTCGTAACGTGTTTGAAAAATGATCTAGAGAGATTTCCCCACCGTGGTCCGTGTTTGTGAACTAGTTAAATTAAATAATGATTGTATAAACAATAATTCACCAAGACACGTATTTATTTACAAAAGTTGGCGGGTGGCCGAGCAACAAGTTGTGCTCCAACACAGCTTGTGAACGGTCCACCAGTCATCCGTTAAGTCAACTGCTTGGTTGGGACCCACACCAAACTAAAATTCCGACAAAGTTAGGTACCAATGGCAAAGGTGTGCCATTTTATAGGCACCAAACTCAAAATACCCCTTAATATAAATATTGTCTACTAATATAACTCTCTTTGTCCCCCAAGGTTTTGTGTAATCTCTTTTTCGATTATTTTGCTCATAACTTCTTCATACGAAGTGGGAATTACCTCATTCTTTTTCTGTTACCTCTGTCTTTCGATTCCCCTCAGTTTACAGGAATAAATTTAGGATTTGGACGCTTAGAAATTGGTGTTTCATCCTTATTTTCAATGTAAAGGATGACTTCCCTCTTTATTTTTGGAATCAACATACGTAGAAATGCAATTTGGATAACATGTAGAGCCTTAAATGTATTATTTTTTACCACAATCATTTTTTAGAAAATTTTATACTAAAGATGAGTTTATCTAGTTTATAGTTTGGTTTTTAAAAAGGATTTCGACTTCTAACAAAGTCACTGGACTTCCTTGAGTCAATGTATCCAAAATGCAAGCTTTTTTCGACTCTCAAGCCTCTAGACATGTAATTTGTGCAGGAAATATTTTTTCTGAAATTTTTCTATTAAATGGGAGTCTTTCTGTTTCATGATTTGGTCTTGATCATAGAGTTCCGACATCTAACAAAGCCTGCGGAATTCCTTGAGTCATTTGTGTTTATGGTATTTTATTCAAATTTTGCCATGATTATCTAGCTTAAAGAAGATCCCATAATCGTTGAGAAGTTATTAACGGTTGCAAACCTTATCACCATCTTTCCATGTTTTATTATAGGTAATCTATGACCTTTTTAAAAGATTAGAAGTTCATTATTAGAAGGGATATTTCGAGTTTGGTGCCTATAAAATGGTACAATTTTGTGTTTGGTGCCTAACTTTGTAAATATCCGAGTTTGGTGCCTAGTCAACGAATAGGCGTTGATTGACCGTGTTGACCATCCAATTTAGAGTAAAAAATGTGATATATCTAATAAAATTTTAAACTCCGTTTTATTCACTAACTGGGCCTTATCTTCTACATACTCCATGTTTGAGAAATCAGACTTGTTGATTTTCATTCACGAGGTTTTAGGTTCCACTCTTAATACTATTGCCATCTTCTTTCATTGCAAATCTCAAATCATACACTGAGCTACTGTTATTTTCTCATATGATAAACTGTTTACACAAAATTAAATCCAAAGTATAAGCATAGCTCCTTTCATTGTTTACTAGTAAATCATCCAAAATCTATCTCTCATGTAAACCCCAACAATCGTTTCCTTAAATCTTCAAACTAACCATTATTTTATTGAACAAATGAATCCATGTAAATGACCCTATTCATTTTTCAAATTCATCATTATTGTATTAATTAGATTTGTTTCCATTTTAGGTAAATTCATAGTTATCATGGCAGTCAGATGAGTCAGCCTTATTTCTCTGGAACGCTCGTAACGTGTTTGGAAAATGATCTAGAGAGATTTCCCTACCGTGGTCCGTGTTAGTGAACTAGATAAATTAAATAATGATTGTTTAAACAATAATTCACAAAGACACATATTTATTTACAAAAGTTGGCGGGTGGCCGAGCAACAAGTTGTACTCCAACACAGCTTGTGAACAGTCCACTAGTCATCCGATAAATCAACTGCTTGATTAGGATCCTCACCAAACTCAAATTCTGACAAAGTTAGGTACCAAAGGCAAAGGTGTGCCATTTTATAGGAACCAAACTCAAAATATCCCTTATTACAAATATTATCTACTTATATAACTCTCTTTGTCCCCAAGGTTTTGTGTAATCTCTTTTTCGACTATTTTGCTCATAACTTCTTCATACAAAGTGGGAATGACCTCATTCGTTTTCTGTTACCTTTGTCTTTCAGTTCCCCACAGTATACAGGAAATTTTTTAGGATTTGGACGGTTAACAATTGGTATTTCATCCTTATTTTCAATGTAAAGGATGACTTCCCTCTTTATTTTTGGAATCAACATACGTAGAAATGCAATTTGCATAACATGTAGAGTCTTTAAATGTATTATTTTTACCGCATTTATTTTTTAGAAAATTTTATAATAAAACTGAGTTTATCTAGTTTATAGTTGTTTTCAAAAAAAAGGATTTCGAATTCTAACGAAATCACGAGACTTCCTTGAGTGAATGCATCCAAAATGCAAGATTTTTTCGACTCTCAAGCCTCTAGACATGTAATTTGTGACGGAAATATTTTTTCTAAACATCTTTTATTAAAGGGGAGTCTTTTTTGTTCATGATTTGGTCTTGATCATAGAGTTCCGACTTCTAACGAAACCGGCGGACTTCCTTGAGTCATTTGTGTTTATGATATTTTATTCAAATTTTGCAATAATTATCTAGCTTAAAGAAGATACTAGAATCGTTAAGAGGTTATTCACGGTTGCAAACCTTATCTCCTTCTTTACATGTTTTATTATACGTAATCTATGATCTTTTTTAAGAGATTAGAAGTTCATTATTTGAAAGGATATTTTGAGTTTGGTGCCTATAAAATTGTACACTTTTGCGTTTGGTGCCATACTTTGTCAAAATCTGAGTTTGGTGCCCAGTCAACGAATTAACGTTGATTGAGCGTGTTGACCATCCTATGACCATTAGTTTTCACAAAATTAAATCCAAAGTATAAGCATAGCTCCCTTCATTTTTACCGTAAATCATCTAAAATCTATCTCTCATGTAAACCCCAGTAATCGTTTCCTTAAACCTTCAAACTAACCATTATTGTATTGAACAAATGAGTCCATGTAAATGAATCTATTCATTTTTCAAATTAATAATTATTTTCTTAATTAAATTTTTTTTCCATTTTCTGTAAATTCATAGTTACCATGGCAATCAGATTATGTCAGCCTTATTTCTATGGAACGCTCGTAACGTGTTTGAAAAATGCTCTAGAGAGATTTCCCTAATGTGGTCCGTGTTAGTGAATTAGTTAAATTAAATAAATATTGTTTAAAAGATTATTCACAAAGACATGTATTTATTTACAAAAGTTTGCGGGGGGCCGAGCAACAAGTTGTGCTCCAACACAGCTTGTGAACGGTCCACCAGTCATCCCTTAAGTCAACTGCTTGGTTGGGACCCACACGAAACTGAAATTCCGACAAAGTTAGCTACCAAAGGCAAATGTGTGCCATTTTATAAGCACCAAACTCAAAATATCCCTTATTACAAATATTGTCTACTTATATAACTCTCTTTGTCTCCCAAGGTTTTGTGCAATCTCTTTTTCGACTATTTTGCTCATAACCTCTTCATACGAAGTGGGAATGGCCTCATTCTTTTTCTGTTACCTCTGTCTTTCAGTTCCCCACAATATACAGGAAAAAAATTTAGGATTTGGACGCTTAGCAATTGGTGTTTCATCCTTATTTTCAATGTAAAGGATGACTTCCCTCTTTATTTTTGGAATCAACATACGTAGAAATACAATTTGGATAACATGTAGAGCCTTTAAATGTATTATTTTTTACCACAATCATTTTTTAGAAAATTTTCTAATAAAAATGAGTTTATCTAGTTTATAGTTTGGTTTTAAAAAAAGGATTTCGACTTCTAACGAAGTCATTAGACTTCCTTGAGTCAATGCATCCAAAATGCAAGCATTTTTCAACTCTCAAGCCTCTAGACATGTAATTTGTGCAGGAAATATTTTTTCTGAAAATTTTCTATTAAAAGGGAGTCTTTTTTTTTTCATGATTTGGTCTTGATCATAGAGTCCCGACATCTAACGAAGCCTACGGACTTCCTTGAGTCATTTGTGTTTATGGTATTTTATTCAAATTTTTCAATGATTATCTAGCTTAAAGAAGATCCCAGAATCGTTGAGAAGTTATTGACGGTTGCAAACCTTATCTCCTACTTTCCATGTTTTATTATAGGTAATATTTGACCTTTTTAAGAGATTAGAAGTTCATTATTAGAAGGGATATTTCGAGTTTGGTGCCTATAAAATGGTACACTTTCGCGTTTGGTGCCTAACTTTGTCAATATCTGGGTTTGGTGCCCAGTCAACGAATTGGCGTTGATTGACCGTGTTGACCATCCAATTTAGAGTTAAAAATGTGAAAAGTCTAATAAAATTCTAAACTCCGTTTCATTCACTAACTGCGCCTTATCTTCTACATACTCCATGTTTGAGAAATAAGAGTTGTTGATTTTTATTATCGAGGTTTTAGGTTCCAATCTTAATACCATTGCCATCTTCTTTCATTGCTAATCTCAAATCATACACTGAGCTACTGTTATTTTCTCATATGACCACCTGTTTACACAAAATTAAATCCAAAGCATAAGCATAGCTCCCTTCATTGTTTACCGGTAAATCATCCAAAATCTATCTCTCATGTAAACCTCAATAATCGTTTCCTTAAACCTTCAAACTAACCATTATTGTATTGAACAAATGAATCCATGTAAATGACCCTATTCATTTTTCAAATTAATCATTATTGCATTAATAAATTTGTTTCCACTTTATGTAAATCCATAGTTATCATGGCAGTCAGATAAGTCAGCCTTATTTCTCTGGAACGCTCGTAACGTGTTTGGAAAATGATCTAGAGAGATTTCCCTACCGTGGTCCGTGTTAGTGAACTAGTTAAACTAAATAATGATTGTTTAAACAATAATTCACAAAGACACATATTTATTTACAAAATTTGGCGGGTGGCCGAGCAACAAGTTGTACTCCAACACAGCTTGTGAACAGTCCACTAGTCATCCGATAAATCAACTGCTTGATTAGGATCCTCACCAAACTCAAATTCTGACAAAGTTAGGTACCAAAGGCAAAGGTGTGCCATTTTATAGGAACCAAACTCAAAATATCCCTTATTACAAATATTATCTACTTATATAACTCTCTTTGTCCCCAAGGTTTTGTGTAATCTCTTTTTCGACTATTTTGCTCATAACTTCTTCATACAAAGTGGGAATGACCTCATTCGTTTTCTGTTACCTTTGTCTTTCAGTTCCCCACAGTATACAGGAAATTTTTTAGGATTTGGACGGTTAACAATTGGTATTTCATCCTTATTTTCAATGTAAAGGATGACTTCCCTCTTTATTTTTGGAATCAACATACGTAGAAATGCAATTTGCATAACATGTAGAGTCTTTAAATGTATTATTTTTACCGCATTTATTTTTTAGAAAATTTTATAATAAAACTGAGTTTATCTAGTTTATAGTTGTTTTCAAAAAAAAGGATTTCGAATTCTAACGAAATCACGAGACTTCCTTGAGTGAATGCATCCAAAATGCAAGATTTTTTCGACTCTCAAGCCTCTAGACATGTAATTTGTGACGGAAATATTTTTTCTAAACATCTTTTATTAAAGGGGAGTCTTTTTTGTTCATGATTTGGTCTTGATCATAGAGTTCCGACTTCTAACGAAACCGGCGGACTTCCTTGAGTCATTTGTGTTTATGATATTTTATTCAAATTTTGCAATAATTATCTAGCTTAAAGAAGATACTAGAATCGTTAAGAGGTTATTCACGGTTGCAAACCTTATCTCCTTCTTTACATGTTTTATTATACGTAATCTATGATCTTTTTTAAGAGATTAGAAGTTCATTATTTGAAAGGATATTTTGAGTTTGGTGCCTATAAAATTGTACACTTTTGCGTTTGGTGCCATACTTTGTCAAAATCTGAGTTTGGTGCCCAGTCAACGAATTAACGTTGATTGAGCGTGTTGACCATCCTATGACCATTAGTTTTCACAAAATTAAATCCAAAGTATAAGCATAGCTCCCTTCATTTTTACCGTAAATCATCTAAAATCTATCTCTCATGTAAACCCCAGTAATCGTTTCCTTAAACCTTCAAACTAACCATTATTGTATTGAACAAATGAGTCCATGTAAATGAATCTATTCATTTTTCAAATTAATAATTATTTTCTTAATTAAATTTTTTTCCGTTTTCTGTAAATTCATAGTTACCATGGAAATCGGATTATGTCAGCCTTATTTCTCTGGAACGCTCGTAACGTGTTTGAAAAATGATCTAGAGAGATTTCCCCACCGTGGTCCGTGTTTGTGAACTAGTTAAATTAAATAATGATTGTATAAACAATAATTCACCAAGACACGTATTTATTTACAAAAGTTGGCGGGTGGCCGAGCAACAAGTTGTGCTCCAACACAGCTTGTGAACGGTCCACCAGTCATCCGTTAAGTCAACTGCTTGGTTGGGACCCACACCAAACTAAAATTCCGACAAAGTTAGGTACCAATGGCAAAGGTGTGCCATTTTATAGGCACCAAACTCAAAATACCCCTTAATATAAATATTGTCTACTAATATAACTCTCTTTGTCCCCCAAGGTTTTGTGTAATCTCTTTTTCGATTATTTTGCTCATAACTTCTTCATACGAAGTGGGAATTGCCTCATTCTTTTTCTGTTACCTCTGTCTTTCGATTCCCCTCAGTTTACAGGAATAAATTTAGGATTTGGACGCTTAGAAATTGGTGTTTCATCCTTATTTTCAATGTAAAAGATGACTTCCCTCTTTATTTTTGGAATCAACATACGTAGAAATGCAATTTGGATAACATGTAGAGCCTTAAATGTATTATTTTTTACCACAATCATTTTTTAGAAAATTTTATACTAAAAATGAGTTTATCTAGTTTATAGTTTGGTTTTTAAAAAGGATTTCGACTTCTAACAAAGTCACTGGACTTCCTTGAGTCAATGTATCCAAAATGCAAGCTTTTTTCGACTCTCAAGCCTCTAGACATGTAATTTGTGCAGGAAATATTTTTTCTGAAATTTTTCTATTAAATGGGAGTCTTTCTGTTTCATGATTTGGTCTTGATCATAGAGTTCCGACATCTAACAAAGCCTGCGGAATTCCTTGAGTCATTTGTGTTTATGGTATTTTATTCAAATTTTGCCATGATTATCTAGCTTAAAGAAGATCCCATAATCGTTGAGAAGTTATTAACGGTTGCAAACCTTATCACCATCTTTCCATGTTTTATTATAGGTAATCTATGACCTTTTTAAAAGATTAGAAGTTCATTATTAGAAGGGATATTTCGAGTTTGGTGCCTATAAAATGGTACAATTTTGTGTTTGGTGCCTAACTTTGTAAATATCCGAGTTTGGTGCCTAGTCAACGAATAGGCGTTGATTGACCGTGTTGACCATCCAATTTAGAGTAAAAAATGTGATATATCTAATAAAATTCTAAACTCCGTTTTATTCACTAACTGGGCCTTATCTTCTACATACTCCATGTTTGAGAAATCAGACTTGTTGATTTTCATTCACGAGGTTTTAGGTTCCACTCTTAATACTATTGCCATCTTCTTTCATTGCAAATCTCAAATCATACACTGAGCTACTGTTATTTTCTCATATGATAAACTGTTTACACAAAATTAAATCCAAAGTATAAGCATAGCTTCTTTCATTGTTTACTAGTAAATCATCCAAAATCTATCTCTCATGTAAACCCCAACAATCGTTTCCTTAAATCTTCAAACTAACCATTATTTTATTGAACAAATGAATCCATGTAAATGACCCTATTCATTTTTCAAATTCATCATTATTGTATTAATTAGATTTGTTTCCATTTTAGGTAAATTCATAGTTATCATGGCAGTCAGATGAGTCAGCCTTATTTCTCTGGAACGCTCGTAACGTGTTTGGAAAATGATCTAGAGAGATTTCCCTACCGTGGTCCGTGTTAGTGAACTAGATAAATTAAATAATGATTGTTTAAACAATAATTCACAAAGACACATATTTATTTACAAAAGTTGGCGGGTGGCCGAGCAACAAGTTGTACTCCAACACAGCTTGTGAACAGTCCACTAGTCATCCGATAAATCAACTGCTTGATTAGGATCCTCACCAAACTCAAATTCTGACAAAGTTAGGTACCAAAGGCAAAGGTGTGCCATTTTATAGGAACCAAACTCAAAATATCCCTTATTACAAATATTATCTACTTATATAACTCTCTTTGTCCCCAAGGTTTTGTGTAATCTCTTTTTCGACTATTTTGCTCATAACTTCTTCATACAAAGTGGGAATGACCTCATTCGTTTTCTGTTACCTTTGTCTTTCAGTTCCCCACAGTATACAGGAAATTTTTTAGGATTTGGACGGTTAACAATTGGTATTTCATCCTTATTTTCAATGTAAAGGATGACTTCCCTCTTTATTTTTGGAATCAACATACGTAGAAATGCAATTTGCATAACATGTAGAGTCTTTAAATGTATTATTTTTACCGCATTTATTTTTTAGAAAATTTTATAATAAAACTGAGTTTATCTAGTTTATAGTTGTTTTCAAAAAAAAGGATTTCGAATTCTAACGAAATCACGAGACTTCCTTGAGTGAATGCATCCAAAATGCAAGATTTTTTCGACTCTCAAGCCTCTAGACATGTAATTTGTGACGGAAATATTTTTTCTAAACATCTTTTATTAAAGGGGAGTCTTTTTTGTTCATGATTTGGTCTTGATCATAGAGTTCCGACTTCTAACGAAACCGGCGGACTTCCTTGAGTCATTTGTGTTTATGATATTTTATTCAAATTTTGCAATAATTATCTAGCTTAAAGAAGATACTAGAATCGTTAAGAGGTTATTCACGGTTGCAAACCTTATCTCCTTCTTTACATGTTTTATTATACGTAATCTATGATCTTTTTTAAGAGATTAGAAGTTCATTATTTGAAAGGATATTTTGAGTTTGGTGCCTATAAAATTGTACACTTTTGCGTTTGGTGCCATACTTTGTCAAAATCTGAGTTTGGTGCCCAGTCAACGAATTAACGTTGATTGAGCGTGTTGACCATCCTATGACCATTAGTTTTCACAAAATTAAATCCAAAGTATAAGCATAGCTCCCTTCATTTTTACCGTAAATCATCTAAAATCTATCTCTCATGTAAACCCCAGTAATCGTTTCCTTAAACCTTCAAACTAACCATTATTGTATTGAACAAATGAGTCCATGTAAATGAATCTATTCATTTTTCAAATTAATAATTATTTTCTTAATTAAATTTTTTTTCCATTTTCTGTAAATTCATAGTTACCATGGCAATCAGATTATGTCAGCCTTATTTCTATGGAACGCTCGTAACGTGTTTGAAAAATGCTCTAGAGAGATTTCCCTAATGTGGTCCGTGTTAGTGAATTAGTTAAATTAAATAAATATTGTTTAAAAGATTATTCACAAAGACATGTATTTATTTACAAAAGTTTGCGGGGGGCCGAGCAACAAGTTGTGCTCCAACACAGCTTGTGAACGGTCCACCAGTCATCCCTTAAGTCAACTGCTTGGTTGGGACCCACACGAAACTGAAATTCCGACAAAGTTAGCTACCAAAGGCAAATGTGTGCCATTTTATAAGCACCAAACTCAAAATATCCCTTATTACAAATATTGTCTACTTATATAACTCTCTTTGTCTCCCAAGGTTTTGTGCAATCTCTTTTTCGACTATTTTGCTCATAACCTCTTCATACGAAGTGGGAATGGCCTCATTCTTTTTCTGTTACCTCTGTCTTTCAGTTCCCCACAATATACAGGAAAAAAATTTAGGATTTGGACGCTTAGCAATTGGTGTTTCATCCTTATTTTCAATGTAAAGGATGACTTCCCTCTTTATTTTTGGAATCAACATACGTAGAAATACAATTTGGATAACATGTAGAGCCTTTAAATGTATTATTTTTTACCACAATCATTTTTTAGAAAATTTTCTAATAAAAATGAGTTTATCTAGTTTATAGTTTGGTTTTAAAAAAAGGATTTCGACTTCTAACGAAGTCATTAGACTTCCTTGAGTCAATGCATCCAAAATGCAAGCATTTTTCAACTCTCAAGCCTCTAGACATGTAATTTGTGCAGGAAATATTTTTTCTGAAAATTTTCTATTAAAAGGGAGTCTTTTTTTTTTCATGATTTGGTCTTGATCATAGAGTCCCGACATCTAACGAAGCCTACGGACTTCCTTGAGTCATTTGTGTTTATGGTATTTTATTCAAATTTTTCAATGATTATCTAGCTTAAAGAAGATCCCAGAATCGTTGAGAAGTTATTGACGGTTGCAAACCTTATCTCCTACTTTCCATGTTTTATTATAGGTAATATTTGACCTTTTTAAGAGATTAGAAGTTCATTATTAGAAGGGATATTTCGAGTTTGGTGCCTATAAAATGGTACACTTTCGCGTTTGGTGCCTAACTTTGTCAATATCTGGGTTTGGTGCCCAGTCAACGAATTGGCGTTGATTGACCGTGTTGACCATCCAATTTAGAGTTAAAAATGTGAAATGTCTAATAAAATTCTAAACTCCGTTTCATTCACTAACTGCGCCTTATCTTCTACATACTCCATGTTTGAGAAATAAGAGTTGTTGATTTTTATTATCGAGGTTTTAGGTTCCACTCTTAATACCATTGCCATCTTCTTTCATTGCTAATCTCAAATCATACACTGAGCTACTGTTATTTTCTCATATGACCACCTGTTTACACAAAATTAAATCCAAAGCATAAGCATAGCTCCCTTCATTGTTTACCTGTAAATCATCCAAAATCTGTCTCTCATGTAAACCCCAATAATCGTTTCTTTAAACCTTCAAACTAACCATTATTGTATTGAACAAATGAATCCATGTAAATGACCCTATTCATTTTTCAAATTAATCATTATTGCATTAATAAATTTGTTTCCACTTTATGTAAATCCATAGTTATCATGGCAGTCAGATAAGTCATCCTTATTTCTCTAGAACACTCGTAACGTGTTTGGAAAATGATCTAGAGAGATTTCCCTACCGTGGTCCCTGTTAGTGAACTAGTTAAACTAAATAATGATTGTTTAAACAATTATTCAAAAAGACACGTATTTATTTACAAAAGTTGGCGGGGGGACGAGCAACAAGTTGTGCTCCAACACAGCTTGTGAACGGTCCACCAGTCATCCGTTAAGTCAACTGCTTGGTTGGGACCCACACCAAACTCAAATTCCGACAAAGTTAGGTACCAAAGGAAAAGGTGGGCCATTTTATAGGCACCAAACTCAAAATACCCCTTATTATAAATATTGTCTACTTATATAAGTCTCTTTGTCCCCCAAGGTTTTGTGTAAAATATTTTTCGACTATTTTGCTCATAACTTCTTCATACGAAGTGGGAATGACCTCATTTTTTTTCTGTTACCTCTGTCTTTCAGTTCCCTACAGTATAAAAGAATTTTTTTAGGATTTAGATGATTAACAATTGGTGTTTCATCCTTATTTTCAATGTAAAGGAGACTTCCCTCTTTATATTTTGAATCAACATACGTAGAAATGCAATTTGGATAACATGTAGAGCCTGTAAATGTATTATTTTTTACCACAATCATTTTTTTTTAAATTTTGTAATAAAAAATCAGTTTATCTTGTTTGTAGTTTGGTTTTAAAAAAAGGATTTCGACTTCTAACGAAGTCATTAGACTTCCTTGAGTCAATGCATCCAAAATGCAAGCATTTTTCAACTCTCAAGCCTCTAGACATGTAATTTGTGCAGGAAATATTTTTTCTGAAAATTTTCTATTAAAAGGGAGTCTTTTTTTTTTCATGATTTGGTCTTGATCATAGAGTCCCGACATCTAACGAAGCCTACGGACTTCCTTGAGTCATTTGTGTTTATGGTATTTTATTCAAATTTTTCAATGATTATCTAGCTTAAAGAAGATCCCAGAATCGTTGAGAAGTTATTGACGGTTGCAAACCTTATCTCCTACTTTCCATGTTTTATTATAGGTAATATTTGAACTTTTTAAGAGATTAGAAGTTCATTATTAGAAGGGATATTTCGAGTTTGGTGCCTATAAAATGGTACACTTTCGCGTTTGGTGCCTAACTTTGTCAATATCTGGGTTTGGTGCCCAGTCAACGAATTGGCGTTGATTGACCGTGTTGACCATCCAATTTAGAGTTAAAAATGTGAAAAGTCTAATAAAATTCTAAACTCCGTTTCATTCACTAACTGCGCCTTATCTTCTACATACTCCATGTTTGAGAAATAAGAGTTGTTGATTTTTATTATCGAGGTTTTAGGTTCCAATCTTAATACCATTGCCATCTTCTTTCATTGCTAATCTCAAATCATACACTGAGCTACTGTTATTTTCTCATATGACCACCTGTTTACACAAAATTAAATCCAAAGCATAAGCATAGCTCCCTTCATTGTTTACCGGTAAATCATCCAAAATCTATCTCTCATGTAAACCTCAATAATCGTTTCCTTAAACCTTCAACTAACCATTATTGTATTGAACAAATGAATCCATGTAAATGACCCTATTCATTTTTCAAATTAATCATTATTGCATTAATAAATTTGTTTCCACTTTATGTAAATCCATAGTTATCATGGCAGTCAGATAAGTCAGCCTTATTTCTCTGGAACGCTCGTAACGTGTTTGGAAAATGATCTAGAGAGATTTCCCTACCGTGGTCCGTGTTAGTGAACTAGTTAAACTAAATAATGATTGTTTAAACAATAATTCACAAAGACACATATTTATTTACAAAAGTTGGCGGGTGGCCGAGCAACAAGTTGTACTCCAACACAGCTTGTGAACAGTCCACTAGTCATCCGATAAATCAACTGCTTGATTAGGATCCTCACCAAACTCAAATTCTGACAAAGTTAGGTACCAAAGGCAAAGGTGTGCCATTTTATAGGAACCAAACTCAAAATATCCCTTATTACAAATATTATCTACTTATATAACTCTCTTTGTCCCCAAGGTTTTGTGTAATCTCTTTTTCGACTATTTTGCTCATAACTTCTTCATACAAAGTGGGAATGACCTCATTCGTTTTCTGTTACCTTTGTCTTTCAGTTCCCCACAGTATACAGGAAATTTTTTAGGATTTGGACGGTTAACAATTGGTATTTCATCCTTATTTTCAATGTAAAGGATGACTTCCCTCTTTATTTTTGGAATCAACATACGTAGAAATGCAATTTGCATAACATGTAGAGTCTTTAAATGTATTATTTTTACCGCATTTATTTTTTAGAAAATTTTATAATAAAACTGAGTTTATCTAGTTTATAGTTGTTTTCAAAAAAAAGGATTTCGAATTCTAACGAAATCACGAGACTTCCTTGAGTGAATGCATCCAAAATGCAAGATTTTTTCGACTCTCAAGCCTCTAGACATGTAATTTGTGACGGAAATATTTTTTCTAAACATCTTTTATTAAAGGGGAGTCTTTTTTGTTCATGATTTGGTCTTGATCATAGAGTTCCGACTTCTAACGAAACCGGCGGACTTCCTTGAGTCATTTGTGTTTATGATATTTTATTCAAATTTTGCAATAATTATCTAGCTTAAAGAAGATACTAGAATCGTTAAGAGGTTATTCACGGTTGCAAACCTTATCTCCTTCTTTACATGTTTTATTATAGGTAATCTATGTTCTTTTTTAAGAGATTAGAAGTTCATTATTTGAAAGGATATTTTGAGTTTGGTGCCTATAAAATTGTACACTTTTGCGTTTGGTGCCATACTTTGTCAAAATCTGAGTTTGGTGCCCAGTCAACGAATTAACGTTGATTGAGCGTGTTGACCATCCTATGACCATTAGTTTTCACGAAATTAAATCCAAAGTATAAGCATAGCTCCCTTCATTTTTACCGTAAATCATCTAAAATCTATCTCTCATGTAAACCCCAGTAATCGTTTCCTTAAACCTTCAAACTAACCATTATTGTATTGAACAAATGAGTCCATGTAAATGAATCTATTCATTTTTCAAATTAATAATTATTTTCTTAATTAAATTTTTTTCCATTTTCTGTAAATTCATAGTTACCATGGCAATCAGATTATGTCAGCCTTATTTCTATGGAACCCTCGTAACGTGTTTGAAAAATGCTCTAGAGAGATTTCCCTAATGTGGTCCGTGTTAGTGAATTAGTTAAATTAAATAAATATTGTTTAAAAGATTATTCACAAAGACATGTATTTATTTACAAAAGTTTGCGGGGGGCCGAGCAACAAGTTGTGCTCCAACACAGCTTGTGAACGGTCCACCAGTCATCCCTTAAGTCAACTGCTTGGTTGGGACCCACACGAAACTGAAATTCCGACAAAGTTAGCTACCAAAGGCAAATGTGTGCCATTTTATAAGCACCAAACTCAAAATATCCCTTATTACAAATATTGTCTACTTATATAACTCTCTTTGTCTCCCAAGGTTTTGTGCAATCTCTTTTTCGACTATTTTGCTCATAACCTCTTCATACGAAGTGGGAATGGCCTCATTCTTTTTCTGTTACCTCTGTCTTTCAGTTCCCCACAGTATACAGGAAAAAAATTTAGGATTTGGACGCTTAGCAATTGGTGTTTCATCCTTATTTTCAATGTAAAGGATGACTTCCCTCTTTATTTTTGGAATCAACATACGTAGAAATACAATTTGGATAACATGTAGAGCCTTTAAATGTATTATTTTTTACCACAATCATTTTTTAGAAAATTTTCTAATAAAAATGAGTTTATCTAGTTTATAGTTTGGTTTTAAAAAAAGGATTTCGACTTCTAACGAAGTCATTAGACTTCCTTGAGTCAATGCATCCAAAATGCAAGCATTTTTCAACTCTCAAGCCTCTAGACATGTAATTTGTGCAGGAAATATTTTTTCTGAAAATTTTCTATTAAAAGGGAGTCTTTTTTTTTTTCATGATTTGGTCTTGATCATAGAGTCCCGACATCTAACGAAGCCTACGGACTTCCTTGAGTCATTTGTGTTTATGGTATTTTATTCAAATTTTTCAATGATTATCTAGCTTAAAGAAGATCCCAGAATCGTTGAGAAGTTATTGACGGTTGCAAACCTTATCTCCTACTTTCCATGTTTTATTATAGGTAATATTTGACCTTTTTAAGAGATTAGAAGTTCATTATTAGAAGGGATATTTCGAGTTTGGTGCCTATAAAATGGTACACTTTCGCGTTTGGTGCCTAACTTTGTCAATATCTGGGTTTGGTGCCCAGTCAACGAATTGGCGTTGATTGACCGTGTTGACCATCCAATTTAGAGTTAAAAATGTGAAAAGTCTAATAAAATTCTAAACTCCGTTTCATTCACTAACTGCGCCTTATCTTCTACATACTCCATGTTTGAGAAATAAGAGTTGTTGATTTTTATTATCGAGGTTTTAGGTTCCACTCTTAATACCATTGCCATCTTCTTTCATTGCTAATCTCAAATCATACACTGAGCTACTGTTATTTTCTCATATGACCACCTGTTTACACAAAATTAAATCCAAAGCATAAGCATAGCACCATTCATTGTTTACCGGTAAATCATCCAAAATCTATCTCTCATGTAAACCTCAATAATCGTTTCCTTAAACCTTCAAACTAACCATTATTGTATTGAACAAATGAATCCATGTAAATGACCCTATTCATTTTTCAAATTAATCATTATTGCATTAATAAATTTGTTTCCACTTTATGTAAATCCATAGTTATCATGGCAGTCAGATAAGTCAGCCTTATTTCTCTGGAACGCTCGTAACGTGTTTGGAAAATGATCTAGAGAGATTTCCCTACCGTGGTCCGTGTTAGTGAACTAGTTAAACTAAATAATGATTGTTTAAACAATTATTCACAAAGACACGTATTTATTTACAAAAGTTGGCGGGGGGACGAGCAACAAGTTGTGCTCCAACACAGCTTGTGAACGCTCCACCAGTCATCCGTTAAGTCAACTGCTTGGTTGGGACCCACACCAAACTCAAATTCCGACAAAGTTAGGTACCAAAGGCAAAGGTGTGCCATTTTATAGGCACCAAACTCAAAATACCCCTTATTATAAATATTGTCTACTTATATAAGTCTCTTTGTCCCCAAAGGTTTTGTGTAAAATCTTTTTCGACTATTTTGCTCATAACTTCTTCATACGAAGTGGGAGTGACCTCATTTTTTTTGTTACCTCTGTCTTTCAGTTCCCCACAGTATACAAGAATTTTTTTAGGATTTAGATGATTAACAATTGGTGTTTCATCCTTATTTTCAATGTAAAGGAGACTTCCCTCTTTATATTTTGAATCAACATACGTAGAAATGCAATTTGGATAACATGTAGAGCCTGTAAATGTATTATTTTT
>NW_020620159.1:1356021-1357311 GCF_003573695.1 Papaver somniferum
AACTAACCATTATTGTATTGAACAAATGAATCCATGTAAATGACCCTATTCATTTTTCAAATTAATCATTATTGCATTAATAAATTTGTTTCCACTTTATGTAAATCCATAGTTATCATGGCAGTCAGATAAGTCAGCCTTATTTCTCTGGAACGCTCGTAACGTGTTTGGAAAATGATCTAGAGAGATTTCCCTACCGTGGTCCGTGTTAGTGAACTAGTTAAACTAAATAATGATTGTTTAAACAATTATTCACAAAGACACGTATTTATTTACAAAAGTTGGCGGGGGGACGAGCAACAAGTTGTGCTCCAACACAGCTTGTGAACGGTCCACCAGTCATCCGTTAAGTCAACTGCTTGGTTGGGACCCACACCAAACTCAAATTCCGACAAAGTTAGGTACCAAAGGCAAAGGTGTGCCATTTTATAGGCACCAAACTCAAAATACCCCTTATTATAAATATTGTCTACTTATATAAGTCTCTTTGTCCCCAAAGGTTTTGTGTAAAATCTTTTTCGACTATTTTGCTCATAACTTCTTCATACGAAGTGGGAGTGACCTCATTTTTTTTGTTACCTCTGTCTTTCAGTTCCCCACAGTATACAAGAATTTTTTTAGGATTTAGATGATTAACAATTGGTGTTTCATCCTTATTTTCAATGTAAAGGAGACTTCCCTCTTTATATTTTGAATCAACATACGTAGAAATGCAATTTGGATAACATGTA
Organism: Papaver somniferum; assembly: GCF_003573695.1. Taxonomy (NCBI): domain Eukaryota; kingdom Viridiplantae; phylum Streptophyta; class Magnoliopsida; order Ranunculales; family Papaveraceae; genus Papaver; species Papaver somniferum. The sequence continues at coordinate 1,356,753 of NW_020620159.1, forward strand.
GAGCCTGTAAATGTATTATTTTTACCGCATTTATTTTTTTGAAAATTTTGTAATAAAAAATGAGTTTATCTAGTTTGCAGTTTGGTTTTAAGAAAAGGATTTCGACTTCTAACGAAGTCACTGGACTTCCTTGAGTCAATGCATCCAAAATGCAAGCTTTTTTCGACTCTCAAGCCTCTAGACATGTAATTTGTGACGGAAATATTTTCTCTGAAAATTTTATATTAAAGGGGAGTCTTTCTGTTTCATGATTTGGTCTTGTTCATAGAGTTCCGACATCTAACGAAGCCTGCGGACTTCCTTGAGTCATTTATCTTTATGGTATTTTATTCAAATTTTGCAATGATTATCTAGCTTAAAGAAGATCCCAGAATCGTTGAGAAGTTATTGACGGTTGAAAACCTTATCTCCTACTTTCCATATTTTATTATAGGTAATATTTGACCTTTTTAAGAGATTAGAAGTTCATTATTAGAAGGGATATTTCGAGTTTGGTGCCTATAAAATGGTACACTTTCGCGTTTGGTGCCTAACTTTGTCAATATCTGGGTTTGGTGCC